>NW_004799240.1:15127-16459 GCF_000002075.1 Aplysia californica | reverse complement strand
ATGTGTGTGTGTGTGTGTGTGTGTGTGTGTGTCCGTTTAACAAGTTCCTTTTTACAATTAACGATATCTGCTATAAACCATAACCACAGACACTCGGTATAAGCTCCTCGAAACCTATTAGAGATTAATTAAATGAATTTTAATGCCTTGTTAGTGACAACCTTCAAGCAGCACCAGTCAAATGAACCAATGAGAAGTAACTCAAAAAGCCGCGGAGTTACTCCAAGGGTGAGTGAGCGCTCGTAAACAAAACCACTCCGAAGAACACCGCGACCTCAACCAAAGGGTTCCCGCCATTTGTCATTAGGTCAATACCCCTCATCGATAAAGGCGGTACAAGTATGAAACATTTGACTCGCTTTCACGCGCACGCGTTTCTTGTTTTTTTTGTGGTCTTTTTTTCTTTGATTTTTTCCCCCTATTTTTTCTTCTTTAAAGTACCTTGATCTCCACAGATCGTAGACACGGGTGGAAAGCTTTCCCTGGAGTCGGAGACCCGGGCCTGGGAACCTTCCATCTGCCCTGTTGTGTTTTTCAGGAACTCAGGCCCGACGCCTTTCCCCCCTCTGGGATAATTTGGAAGAACGGCATCAAAGGCTTTTGTTTAATAGTCTTTTGTCGTCCGGCCTCGAATCACGTCATTGGCGTACGCAGCGCTTTCCCGAGCAAATAATGTTTCTGTTCTATTATGCCCACCACCGGGGGTTTCAATAGCTATTATGCGTGCGGAGGTTCTTGGAAACTCTCCTTCTATGACTGTCTTTGATTGTGTTTCGTTAAACTGCCTGTTCTTCGACCCAAGGGACTGCTCACGGATTACTCTTTAAAGCCTTCTCTAAGAGGCTGGGCCAGAAGCCGGAAGTATTGGAAGCGGCTATGAAATACGTTGGAGCGTGTCGAGGTACAACCTTTTATGACCAATCGGATGTAGAATAAAGCTTTATAGGCCGAGAAGAAGGAATGGGAAAAGCAAAATAAGATTTTAAGGGGGAAAAAAAGCAAAGCAAAAAACAAAAAAAAAACAAGCAAAAAAACACCCCAAACAAACAAACAACTGGAAATAGCATTCTAGTCTTGGAAACGACTCAACGTTATATCATGAATTATTGAAAATCGGTCCACAGGGTTCAAAGGATGTTGCATTTTTTATTTATTCAGTGCCTTTTTGAGAAGGGGGTTACCTAGTGTGGAATACAGAGGGAAATAGAGAGAGAAAGAGAGAGAGATAGAGATAGAGAGAGAGAGATAGAGAGAGAGAAAGATACAAAGAGACAGAGAGAGGGAAAATGATAGATAGATAGATAGATAGATAGATAGATAGATAGATAGATA
>NW_004799240.1:10935-12728 GCF_000002075.1 Aplysia californica | reverse complement strand
TCTTTCTCTCTCTCTCTCTCATCATGTTTGTATCTGACTGTGTGTGTGTGTGTCTGTCTATCTCTGTCTCTCCTCCTCTCCCCTCCCCTCTCCCTCCTCTCCCTCCTCTCCCTCCTCCCTCTTTCGTTCTCTATCTTTGTCTCTGCCTCTGTCCCCCCTCTCTCTCTCTCTCTCTCTCTCTCTCTCTCTCTAATGTTGCCCTCTCATCTCTAAATCTCACCCCTTATGAATTTTCTGTATCTTCTGTCTGTTCTGGCAACTCAACACGTCATTCAATCTCCAAATAATTCCCTCTTATTCACTATACAACCATATCTCCTATCTCTATTCCTCTCTTCCAGTGTATTCATACATATGCAAGCCCACACAACATAAAAACGCACACACACACACACACACGCACACACACACACACACAAACACACACGCAGAGATTTGTTCATTTCTCTCTTTCTTTCTCTCTTTCTTTCTCTCTTTTTTTCTTTCTTTTCCATTCCTTTGCGTTATCTTTTTTGTGCCGTACCCTGATATTCAGTTTACCATTCTCATTCTTTCCCTCATACTAGTCATACTCTCTCTTTTTCTTTTAAAGTTCTTTTTAAAAAATTCAGGAAACGACAAACAAATCTGCACCTCTTTCAAATTCGCAGCCAGTTTCCACTATTCCAAGCCCTAGGCACGATTCCATATTATTATTCTTCATTTCCTCTTATCGTAGCTCATCTTTCACTCTTGTCCAACTGTCATTTCCGCCTGAGCGAGGCTGATATGAACTTGAGCCTCGTGTGCTCCACCAAGCCGTAATCATTATTGAAATCTCTTGCAGGCTTCGAACAAGAACCCTCTAACACTCAAGGAGGAGCGTTGTGGCGCTTTACCACACATGGCTGCTGTGAAAACAGTTTTATGCAAATGCTGAGCACAGAGTTTCTCTTTTGATCGCGTTGTATGTTAATCTGATACAATGAATAGTTAACGTTAACACGTTAACTCTTTGAGGGAGAAACGGACACATATCATTATTTCCAACCACTAGCAGACCAAAGCCCATTTTTTGGCACATTTTGAACCATCATACAGATCAACGAGCACAAATTTGCATAGTTAACAGTATGCAGTATTTTGGTAAGGTTTAGGGTAAAGAAAGTAGTAGTGGCAAATCTGTACAAAAAACGAAGTTGTGTTTCTTTTTTAAACTGCTCTAAGAACATCGCATCTGCTGGAGTTGAATGAGCAGAATGCTCGCCCTGAAGGGGTTAAAGTCGAATTTTGCAGTCTAGTACAATGTATTCTTTCCAAATAAAATTTCTTGTGATTTCACACCAACTGCTTATTTCCCACAAAACAAAACAAATCAGAACCAAGAATAAACAAACAAACAAACAAACAACAACAACAACCACAACAACAACAAAACCCACAACTGTTCCTAAAGGTATACTACTAATACTTTTACTTATTTCTTCAAATTTCGAGAGGTAACTATTACTCCACTGCTACATTTACATCTAGCAGTCTTGACCCACCAACAGACTCGTGGTCGAGCATTAATTTGTCTGTCAGGGTTAGGAAAGTTCTGACTATTGACCACATGAGGATTCGGATGTCAGACTCGGGTGTTTATCAAGTTCGTAACCAATCAACTGGCTGACAATGCAGACAGTATCACGGTCTTATCAGCTAATTATTTTCCGCTTCAATGAGAAAAAAAAAAAAGAGAGAGAGAGAGAGAGAGAGAGAGAGAGTGAGAGAGAAAGAGAGAGAGATTGAGAAAGAGAGAGAGAAAGAGAGAG
>NW_004799240.1:5392-8427 GCF_000002075.1 Aplysia californica | reverse complement strand
CCCCCTTTTTGTTAAAAAAAAGCAAAAACAAAAACGGTCCCCCCCAAAAAAGAACAAACAACAAAAAACAAAATAAAAACAACAACAATCAAAGACTGTTAAAATGTTCAGCTTTCTTCTGGTCTTCAGTGATGGTGCTGCCTAAACAACATCAAAGACAAAACAAAAACAAAAAAGAAATAAAAAGAAATAAGAAAACCAGCTCATCGTCACCGTTGTTAAACAATCGTTCAAATTAGTATTTTTGTGGGTTTCCAGATGAAGCTATTGTTGGAATAAAGACATCACAGGACATCATAAAATAATATTATAATTTTGTTCCGTTCCCTCACGTCCTTCCTAGTCTTTAATTGTAAAATAACTGTAATTAGTTTCTAGTACGTCATGATTTTGATTTGGAATCTCTATTTATTTTCATTTACTTTCTCAAAACTTAAAAATAAAAGGAATTAGGTGCTTGCGGATGACGGTGACATCAGAGAGATCATGAATATCTCATTTGGACACTTTTATGAAGTATCATTCTCTCCACAACATCAATCTGAAACAACCTGCACACGACACACATGACATGTGATTGTATCACGTGATAGGTGGAACGGCTCATTGCTCACGCCGTTTTTTTGGGCACTATTCAAAATCTCAACGTGATTTTCTTGATGCATGATCACTGCCCGTTACGTGGTGGCTGGCTCTGTGCACTTAAGTGCGAATAACCCTATCCCCCCCATCTCATCTCAGCGGAGTTCCGCCCCATAAGTCAAACCATTTGCCTCCTGCGTCAACCACTGTGAATAGCCACAACTACAACATGACGTATGACGTTCATCTTTTCCGAGAGTTGGTTTATTCACGCAGCCTGAAGTAGCGTGAGTGTGTGAATAGTGCGATATCTTGGTAACGTGAGAGAGGTTGGAAGCTTTCCCGGCTGACACACCCACCACCTTTAGTGCCTCGTAACTCGCAATTAAATTCCCTTGCCCATCTCGCTAATGAAAATTGTAAAACGGCATTTGCAACGAGAGATCCCACATAATTGGCCACGCATGGGCGCGCTGGCGGAAATGAAAGTCCGCCGGCCACACAATAGCACCATCACTCTCTGTCTCTCCCGGCACAGACAAGATCTCTGGGAGAAATACAAAAACAAAAAATCCTGGACCAAAAAATCTGTGTGGAAAAATAACATCCGGCTTTTTCCGTGCGTGCAAGACTTTCATTTTCTCTGATTTCTGAGTCTGTCTCTACTTTGTCTCTCGGTGTCTCTTTTCATCTCAGTGGCTCTTTGCATTTCTATTTATTATTTCCCAATCTCTCCGCCTCAGTGTGGTGTTGAGTCTCTGAGTATCTTTGAGTCAGTCAGTATCTAAGATAAGATAAGATAAGATAATACTTTATTATCCCAGAGGGAATTTTTTGTTGTTGTTGAACAGGACCGTAAAAACACATGCAGGTATACATACATGTTTAAATTATATATTACTCTCATTGAAATTCAATACGAAAAGAGAAGTAAACAATGTACATATCACATCAGATGCATCTTTCAACCACATGCAGGAATTTAATTACAAGATCTTTAGAGTTAAATAAATACATACTCGAAAGAGCAATGCATATTGAAGCTAATTTTGACAATAGCCCTATGCTGGATGAAAGATCAAAACTCCCTGGCAAATCTGGGTCTCTCTGTGGACCACAGAGCGGACGTCCGTAGTATGAATCAAGGAATTCTTGAATTAAAAATTGTGACGTTTTCAATACTCTCAGCCAGTTTGGCGCTGTCCTTTTGGAAATCACCATCCAGTGCCGGATCTGCGACAGACATCGGCGATCATGGTTCTCCATTCATTCCTTCGCTCGGATACTGTTAAAAAAAGCTACGTTTCCTTGATCTTTCCCTGTTACCCATTTGTTTAGGTTCCCAAAGTAGGTTGCTCTGGGTCTACCCCTGCCTCGTTTGCCTTCAATTTTGGAGATAGACGATACATTCTCTTCCATGTCCAACCTGTAAAATAACCACGTTTAACAACAAACATTTACTTATATCTTCTACCCCTATGTATCACCAACTCTTTTGCACCGCTCTCCAGCCTCTCTGTTTTATTTATCTCCATCTCGCAAATCGCATTTCCAGTTTAGGCTATCAAAAACGAACAAGTGAACTTGGTTATTGTGTGCAAGATATTGTTTTCTTTTTTTTCCTCTCAATTCTTTATCTCTGTATTTCTGTCTCTCTGTTTGCCTATCAGTCTGTTTGTCTCCAAGTCTGTCTGTCTGTCTGTCTGTCTGTCTGTCTGTCTGTCTGTCTGTCTGTCTGTCTGTTTCTTTCTTTCTTTCTTTCTTTCTTTCTTTCTCTCTCTCTCTCTGACTCTGACATCCACCCCCCTCTCACCACACACAAAACACACACACGCACTCACACACAAACACACACACACACATACACACACACACACAACATACACATACACACTCTTTATTTCACTATTTCCTACAGCCCCCCCTCCACCGCCTTGAATCTCGCCTCCTCCTTATCTCTCCCCCTCCCCTCTTCCCCCTTTTTGCCCATCAGATTCTTCAACCGAGAGCTTCAGACGATGGCACGGAGTGTATTACGCTAGATATGACTGATGACCAAAGCCGGAAGCGCTTCAAATTAATATCCTGTCTGATTCGTATCTATTCGCCTGGCACTCAAGCGACACCACATGCGATCCTCGTATTTCTCCCCCTTTTTCTTCTGCGAATTACATAATATTACATTTCTCTCAGTCAGGAAATTTACCTCTTTTGCAGGCGGAAGTGATATTTCTTCTCCATCCGAAACTGCGAAAGAAAGATGCCACCTTTTGATAATTAAGTTTGTTCGCCTCTGGTGCCTCGATTTCTCTTTGCACTATGCTCTTGACTACTCGCAATAAGAGATTTTTCTTTACATGTACTTGTCTTTCAAAATTCCGGTCTAAAACCCACCCAGTATCTATCTATCTATCTATCTATCTATCTATCTATCTATCTATCTATCTATCTAT
>NW_004799240.1:2526-4025 GCF_000002075.1 Aplysia californica | reverse complement strand
GTCTGTCTGTCTGTCTGTCTGTCTGTCTGTCTGTCTGTCTGTCTGTCTGTCTGTCCCTCTCTTTCTCTCGCTCTCTCGCATCCCTTTATTCCTTCCCCGGTACAGTGTGAAAGAGATGGGGAATCATCATAATTATTGTGTGATCAGTGCTGCAGACAGAGACGCCTTAAAAAAACAAAAAAACAAAAAACATTACGACTTGTCTCATTATTGAACGATCGTGCGAGGGAGAAAATTGAGACCAGGGTCGCAAATTGCAAAGGGCAGGGCGACCTGAACTCCTCCTTCTTTCGTTTGTAAAAAGTTAATGTCGATTGGCGGCTGCAAGTTTCTTGGGCACAGTGTCAAATTGTCTGGAGATGAGCAGTTCACGCCGTTTTGTCATATTTTTGAAAGAGTTTCAAAGCCACAGAATGAGTCGTGAATGAAAGGGAATTCTGTTTTTAAAAAATAATAAAACTCACACACTCACAGAAAAACCCCCAACAAACAAACCCCAAACAAATCTTAAAAAAAACCCACCACCAAAGCAAACCTCATTTCCAAAACATTTTACACCCCAATTAGCCCTTTTCCGAAAAGCTGTACACAATGGTGGTTGGATGAAGAGAAAAGGTTTGTGAATGTGCTTGTGTTTTTCGGGCTTTTATTTTTCTCTTTCTTTGGGAAAGGGTTGGGAGGGGGTGACACTGATGTGTCTCTCAAGGGTACAAACTTTCGCTTACTTTGGGAAGTTTGGGGGCTTGAATCTACAGAACGATTCAAGCGTTTACTCTCATCTCTTGAATAATCCTCTTTACCCATGTCCATTAAAAAAAATACATTAAATTACACTTTTTATTTATCCCAGAAGGGCACTTTGGTTTAAAATGGCAAACATACATTTACAAATATAAATATATAATTGTAAATACGTACAAACATAAATACGTGTATAAATACATACATAAATACACAATATTACACAAATATAGAATAGTTTACAGCCATTACTGTCAGTCGCCACTGTGCAGCACCCCGTATTTTGAGCTAGGGTTGTCGTGTCTTGCTCTAGGACACACCCCAGTGACCACCTATCTGATCCCCGTGTCACCGATACTTGCTTGACATTACTTGAGAGTATTCATTCAATGATTTGTAAATAAGAAAAAAAAAACCCAACCCAACTTGCTTACACAATAATTATCTCATGCACTAGTAACAGCTTCTGTGCGATACAATAAAAGTGCATGTACGCTACTTTGTATTTATTCGCTTTGTTGGTTGTTTTTCTTTCCAGATGGGTTTTGACAATGACAATGACAATGACAATCTTTATTCACCTCGCAGGGAGAAATTTGTCTTGGTCGTTAACAATGCGAGTAGACATTACAAAGGTTAGGAGCACTCACGCATACGCACAACAAGACAGATCATTAGTAAATACATGTCTCACGTGCTGGAACAACCCGCTCCTTAAAACATTCTCTCTCTCTCTCTCTCTCTCTCTCTCTCTCTCT
>NW_004799240.1:0-991 GCF_000002075.1 Aplysia californica | reverse complement strand
CCCCGAACAATGACAACAAACCAAAAATTATTTTAAAAATAATTTAAAAACGAAAAACAGCAACAACTAAAATAAAAAACAAAACAAAACAAAGCAGTTGAGTTTTACATTTTTCCTCCCTCTTTTTCCTTGTTGCAGAGTCAACCCGTTCACTCATTCCTCGTGACAATAAATTTCACCACCCGCTTGTCATGCTGAGGGAAGACATCGGACACTGCAGGTAATGTATACATTTCATCAGGCCCGTTCATATCTCCTTACGGTTTTGAAGTGACTTTAATTGTCATTTGAAATAAGACCACCACCTCCAATACCACCACCACCACAACCACCACCACCACTACCACTACTACCACCACCAAAACCACCACCACCACCACCGTCGCCACCATAACCACCACTACCACCACCACCACAACTACCATCACCATTACCACCACCACTACCAACTCCTTTTACATCCATTTTAAAACTCATTTTGTGTGGATTTTATTGAAAAACATTGATTAAAGACACAAAAAATGTAAATTTTCAGGTTATGGAAGTTACCAAACTTTGGCAGCCATTTTCTCACCAATTTTACCCTTGAAACCAGACGACTCTGACTTCCTTCAATCGCAGCAAACATCTTGACTTCTATTCAAGATAGAAGGGTATTTTTTCACCGAAAGAAAGGCAAATGAATAGACTTTAAGATGATACCAATAACTCAATACCCCAAAAACTGACGAGCGCCTGATTCCATCGCGTCATAACACTTTTAGTTCCTGCAGGAGGAGGCTATGTGATTTCACTTTTAGAACATCTTCAGAACTCAAAAAGTACTACAAGGACATACTATTATACATAGACACATTGAATTCACATTGTAATAATGTGGCTACTGATATTCAATACAATAAGAGTACAGTCTCAAAAGTTTTGAAAACACACAAGCAAGCGAGCAAACAAACAAACAAACAAACAAACAAACAAACAAACAAACAAACAA
>NW_004799239.1:21749-23040 GCF_000002075.1 Aplysia californica | reverse complement strand
TTCCATCCTGCAACAACAACAACAACAACAACCACAATTCCATCCTGCAACAACAACAACAACAACCACAATTCCATCCTGCAACAACAACAACAACAACAACCACAATTCCATCCTGCAACAACAACAACTACAACCACAATTGCATCAAGTCAAAGGTGCCCTGGGGTTGATGTAATCATTTATTATACAGATTCATAACATAGTTTCTGTCTTCTGTATGCAACAACAGGAAACTTTTCAGACAGACAGCGGCGGAAATGAAGCATAAAGCCACGTCGTCCCTACTTCTCGGACCACACAACTCGCTTCTGCCACAGCCATATCTTTTTCTCAGCATGAATAAAACACAAAACAACAACCAAAAACCCCCCTACAAAATCCTTGTGAATCAGCAACAAAGTAAAAGGATTTCCATCTCAGGACTTGGAGGAAAACGTCAAACAGTTCTCAATCAGCACTTGTGGAAGACAGACAGAGATGATAAAAGTACCCCGCTCCCCATTGTAAAAAGAGAGAATAATCTTTCTGGCGTGGGGGGCTCTAAGTGAATAATGAGAACATTATTATATATATATATATATATATAATATAATATATTTAAATATATATAACATAACAATAAAAGCAGTGAGCGCTACAGCCTTCACACACACGCTGTGCCAGAATATCATTAAGTAGACAACATTGTCCTCTAGCTCAAAAGACATTCCATGTATTCTACTTGTCAGAGAAATTAACAGATCACGATTAGGATAAACAATCTCAGAAGTAGTCCACATTTGCTGCGCATTCTACATGATGAGAAAACTGGAATAAATACTGTCTATTTTCTGGACAAACTTTTTAGAAACAAAATGTTGTTATGTCACGACTCGGTGGAATTGGGCGCTCCTCAATTTTTGGGTAGACCTAAATATATATCGTGTTACTGGTATCACCTAAAAGCTCGTTCATTTGTCGTGCTTTGCCTCCAGAGTTTGGTAACTTTCAAAGCTTGAGTGTCCTTAAATACTGAAAATGTACTTTGTTTTGAAACTTTGATCACTGTTTTTAAGTACAATCCACACAGTAAGTGTTCTTGAAATGGTCGTAAAATGTGCTAGTACAATCCACCCAGTAAGTGTTCTTGAAATGGTCGTAAAATGTGCTAGTACAATCCACACAGTAAGTGTTCTTGAAATGGTTGTAAAATGTGCTAGTGAAGTCCACCCAGTAAGTGTTCTTGAAATGGTTGTAAAATGTGCTAGTGAAGTCCACCCAGTAAGTGTTCTTGAAATGGTCGTAAAAT
>NW_004799239.1:17411-18919 GCF_000002075.1 Aplysia californica | reverse complement strand
CAATCACGTACTATCTCCTAACATCCCGACCAATCACGTACTATCTCCTAACATCCCGACCAATCACGTACTATCTCCTAACATCCCGACCAATCACGTACTATCTCTCTAGTTTAATCATTCACTGCAATCACGAGGGTTCGGCCGAACAGTTATTTCCTTGGTTCTGTCATATCATCAATGAGGCAATGGCACATATTTTGACCCCACCATAATCTTTCCCTTCCCAAAAATCTGAGAACCGGTACTAAAAATCCCAACCAATAAAGCACTAAAACACAAACATTGCATTTGATATATATATATATATATATATATATATATATATATATAACAGTCCTTGAGATTGAGAGGGAAACTGGTTTCACCTCCATAAGTTTCAACAGCGGAAGTCTCTAACCCCTCCGTTGCCTCATGATAAAGTACAAGATGAACTGACAATCAGTATCAGCCCTGACAGTAGGAACACACGACCCCTGGTAAGGAAGGGGTAACAGACCCCCTCTGCTTCAGGCCAGGCGGCACAAACACACAGAAAACACAGACGTGCGGGTGCCCAACACGTCACCACCGGCGGGTGTTCTCCCTGATGCGGCAAACCACACAAAACAGGCACACGTTTCCCTTCTCACAGCATCAGACACAAATTCTTCAGCAGGGAAATAAATTATAGCAAGGCAATTTTGCGTGTCAAACAAACTTACTCAACTAAAAGTTTTTAAAAAGTGGGCACCTACCTACACTTTCTATCTGACCACACCCTCACAAACAACAATAATTATAAGAATCTGACTAAAACCTACAAACTTCAACTAGATCCGACATGTTTCGAATCTTTGGTAAAAAATGTCTTCAAAAGGAACTCGTAGGAGGCGTTGATGATCCCCCAGGAGAGGAAAGAGCGCGAGTAGTTGAGGTGCATTCCCTTGAACATGTGTCGTAGTTGGCCTCCCCTCTCGGAGAGAACCAGCTGAAAGGTGTGCCATACACCATCAAACTGGCCGCCCAGTTTCCACTGCATGTGAGTTTTCACCACGTTCAGGGGGAAGAAGAAGGTGCTGATGAGTGCGCCCAGACACGCTCCGCTGACAAAGTCTTTGGCCATCTGTGAGGGGAGAAGAGAAAACACATTTAGCTGACAAAACCTTTGACCAAAAGAAAACACATTCAATTGACAAAATTAAGCTCCGCCGACAAAATCTTTGACCATCTGTGGAGAGAAGCAAGTAAATACAGCGGAGTCTGCTTGCACCTGCCAGGCCGCTGGGGTTTTTGGTGTAGAAAGATGGCTGAAATAGTGAAGACAAAGATTAGGGCTTCCATTTTCTTCTGGTTTACCACTGTTTTTGGATTCACTGTGTTCCAAGTAAGCACACTCAACAGTTTTGTCACATTTGAAAAATTTCTTGTCTGAAACTAGAGAAACTGATTGTGCTACTGACCTTCTTTCCCCCGGTCAAGTTCTGAGGGCCACACGTCTGCAGATATTCTCTCCCCAAGAAAAAGCA
>NW_004799239.1:14779-17311 GCF_000002075.1 Aplysia californica | reverse complement strand
TTGACTTTGACCAAAAGAAAACACATTTAGCTGACAAAACCTTTGACTTTGACCAAAAGAAAACACATTTAGCTGACAAAACCTTTGACTTTGACCAAAAGAAAACACATTTAGCTGACAAAACCTTTGACCAAAAGAAAACACATTCAATTGACAAAATTAAGCTCCGCCGACAAAATCTTTGACCATCTGTGGAGAGAAGCAAGTAAATACAGCGGAGTCTGCTTGCACCTGCCAGGCCGCTGGGGTTTTTGGTGTAGAAAGATGGCTGAAATAGTGAAGACAAAGATTAGGGCTTCCATTTTCTTCTGGTTTACCACTGTTTTTGGATTCACTGTGTTCCAAGTAAGCACACTCAACAGTTTTGTCACATTTGAAAAATTTCTTGTCTGAAACTAGAGAAACTGATTGTGCTACTGACCTTCTTTCCCCCGGTCAAGTTCTGAGGGCCACACGTCTGCAGATATTCTCTCCCCAAGAAAAAGCAGACGTTGCTGGGCCCGTTCCGCATAACGATGAGGCTGAAGCCTCGGTAGTACTCGCTCAGGCCGTAGCTGCCCAGTCTCCAGAAGGCGTCGAACGTGTTGGAGAACTTGCTGTGATACGCCGAGGTCTGCATCAGAGTCTGTATCCTCTCAAACGGCGTGAACATGGCCTCCATTGTGCCAGCCATCAGTGCCGCCATGGTATGGTTCACTTTCACGTGGAGCGACGGCAAGTACCACCGCAGACCATCCTGACACCGGTAGTAGGCGCCGAACATAATCGACAGAGACATCGTTTTTTGAAAGAGCGGTGGCAGCAAGCCACGGTATAGGTAGCGGACACCATCTCTCGACAACTGCCGGAAAGCCCTGATGCCCGAAATATTATGCAGCTGCTGTCGAAAAATTGCTTTATTCATGGGGAAAGTGACGCAGATGTTGATGAATGCTGCACCCCAGCCGCATACGAACTCGCCTTCCCGCTGGATGCCATAGCGTAAGTTCCGTAACCGACCAAGATCACTTTGATGTGGTGCGTACGTCACACTTGCTTTTTCTGCCGTTGGCGTTAGCTCTGCAGGGAAAGGCCGGGCGAGGGATGAGCCGGACGTGCTGGATGAGCCGGATGTGCTGGTCCCTTGAGGCACCACTGGAGAGGTAGGCGAGGAAGATGAGGACGGCACCAGAGGGGAGGGCACAACCGATGCCGATACAGAAGACGAAGAACCTCGCGTTGGCGCCGGGGCAAACCGTCCAATCACAGGAAACTGCGAAGTCTCTGGAGATTCTGAGCTGGCAGAAACAGAAGGAAACACAAGGTGAAGGCCACCATTGGTGGCTGCCTGGTGCTGTTTTGAGCAGCCGTGACTGTTCATGAATTCTGTTTCCAACTCTGACGCTGAAACTGGGTCAACCGCAGCTAAAGCCAAAAGAGGTAACAAAGGCTTCATGAAATACTGAGACTCTGCCTTCACACCTGGTGGGCTGTGGATGTCCGGAAGAAATTTTGATTCTTGTGAACCATCCAACATTCTTTTACCTTTTTCTCACTATTTTAGAATTTCTAAAAGTCCAAGAAATCCTGATTATACAAAGATGTTCAGCTTCTTTATTTGGTCGTCTTCACTGGCTTGAACGTTCAGGTCTAATGTCTACAAGTTTCCAATTCTCATCCGACTATGTTCCACACAGCACCTACAAGAAGAAAGAAAGGAAAAAAGGTGGTTATGATTAATATTATGAATGTAGGCCTAGAATCTATAACTAATCTAGATCTTCTAGACTCTAGATCTAATCTAGATCTAGAATCTAGATCTAGATCTAGAATGAATGTTTGTGTTTATTCTACAACATCTATCTATCACTATCAAATAATCAAGCCTATCTTATATCTACACTACACTATCACTAGATTTAGAATTAGAATCTAGAATCTGTCTAGAATCTATCTAAATCTAGATCTAAATCTAGATCTAGATCTAGATTATCTAGATCTAGATTTTGTAGATCTAGATTCTAGAGACTAGATTTTCTAGATCTAGATCTAGATCTAGATCTAGATCTAGATATTCTTGATCTAAATCTAGATCTAGATGTAGTGTGGGTAGACCTCGCATAGAGGGTACCGTAAAGTGTAAAGGTAGAATGCATGGGATCCATCTTATTCCTTCTACTCGTGTAAGTGCATCATCATCCCCTCTGACTTGGTATTAGTGAGTTCTGAACGTACAATTAGAGGTTTGTTAGGTTAAGTTACCATTCAACATAGGCCCTATTTCTGTTCCGACCTCCGCAGGTTGACCGACATCTTGAAAACACTTTATGTCAACTTTCAACTCTGACCTTTGACTTCGGTGCTTGGTGGAATGACTCCGTGCACCAATAGGTGGGGCAAGTTTCACGGGTTTTCAAATATTTCAATACAGATGTAGATCAAAGGGATCGTTCACAAAATGACGTCAGCTAAAATTCGGCCAAAGACCCCCCCCCTCCTTTCCCCAATATAATCTTTTGTCATCTTTCTTAGGAACGCCCCTTCTCCCCCTCC
>NW_004799239.1:9110-10832 GCF_000002075.1 Aplysia californica | reverse complement strand
TCCCCCTCTGAGCTGATGTCATTCGTGAACGGTTCCTAATACACAATCATCTTCTTCTCTTCTGTGAGCCATTAAAAAATAGAAACTGTGAATGCTGTTCATTATACAAATATATACATAATATGTATGTACATTTAGTATTATTATATCATGTGTGCACGCCTCGCGCGCGTGTGGATCATTGTGTGTGTTCCTTATTGGGGATTCAGGGGCTTGGCTGCATCTTAGTGGAACGCACAGAATTCTACACTTAGTGTAGAATTCTGTGGTGGAACGCGATGATACGTGTACAATGTACCCATAAGCTCTTGGCCCTTAACCCTTTCCCCGGCAACCTATTTATATCCATATGAAAATATTGAGTCATCTTATCTGGCGATTGGGTGTGTAATACATGTAGGCCTACTCACAACTCTTGTTTGTTAGTCGAGCTCTTAACTTCAAAGTACTGCTTGAGAGAGCCCGTTGCTTCACTCTCAGCCTTTCTCTGTGCCACGATCTCGAAGTAAAAACATGAAACTGTCTAAACATGGGACTCCATTTACGCATCATGTCCTGTCACCAACAGATGCCTTTCTCTATACAAAAAGAAAATGATGGATTCTGTGGATGATTATAGATCTACAAATTTGGCATACAGAAAAAAGAACCCAGCTGCTGGTTCTTTCTGGCCTGCCCAACACAAGTGACCACGAGACACTGTCAAACTGCAGCCTCTGCAGCAAACTAATTTACCAGAAATATTCAGTGCTTTCCTGCACAAACTGTTGGGTCTAATTCTTGGGACTATACTACCTTGTTAATATGTTCACAGACTATGGTATTGGATTATTCTACTTTCTGAATTTTCTTTTAAAGACACTTTTTATTGATAGGCTACTCGTGGTATACATGTGACGTATTTTCTAAGCTTCCTATAAATGATCTCCATCAGACATCCGTGTTCGTATGTGTGCGCCAGTATGGTATACCAATCTTGCTGAAATACAATATGTACTACCTTTAAGTACCACCAAAGTCAATATTTGTTAAAGTTTTATCCATTACTCATATTCAATCCATGAATGGTATACATTTTTAAGCAAGTAAGGTCGTTACCCTAGTGAGAAAGACATTTTTCTTCTATATTCTAAAGTAGTGTACGGGTGTGTTACACCCAGGTTGCCAGGGACCGGGGAATACAAGATCTAAATGATCATATGTGATTGAGCTTTTTTTTAAAAAAATCATTTTGAGAGGTGAGCACATTTGTTTCAACTATTTTGAGGATTACATAAATCTTAACATTGTATCTTGTAACATGCAGTTAGAAATATCGATACACCTGAAATATCGATACACCTGAAACAGGTCCCCGGTTGTGTTACAGCCAGTTGCCGGGAAAGGGTTTAAAAACAAATGTTACGGCAACTTTTGTCTGGAGAACTGTACAGTGACACTTTGTATACCAGGTACTTCGCTGACCAACATTGTGGCAAACGGCGGAAATGTTTCTAGTTGGCTGGGAGTGCATATTCTACGTCCCTTGATCGAGTCGTGATTATTTCTTCTTTCCTCCATGTCCGGCTAGAAACGTTTGCTGTTAGGTGGATGCTACTCTTCTGGGTCGCTATTACTATTAGATCTAAGTGGACACCATTAAGTGGACACCATTAAGTGGACACCATTAAGTGGACACCATTAAGTGGACACCATTAAGTGGACACCATTAAGTGGACACCA
>NW_004799239.1:5800-7485 GCF_000002075.1 Aplysia californica | reverse complement strand
GCAGGAGATGGAGTCACAAGACCGTGTTGGAACATTGGCCTAGCACACCACACAAGCCTTGTTGGGGGGGAAATTCTTCAACAAAAAAAGAAAAAAGAAAGAAATGGAACATGTTATACCCGAAGAACACACAAGAATTCCCCCAGATCTAAAGGTTGAATCAACTAACCGTCATAGTTTTATGGCATCCTAAAACACACGTTCTTTCCACTGCTACATCATGCAAGGCCCGACTCACGTCAACATTATGGATTAAGGCTTTTTTGTGTGTGGCTTCTTGGGCCTCTCTTCCAACTATTTCGACGCATAAGAACCCCTTAAAGCTTTAGTTTGTTCACATATCAGGCGTGTTAGTCACCGCCATATCCTCATTAAGTCAATGTTTTATTTTTCTTTATCGCCCGTTTTCTCAAAACGCGGTTTTTCTGTATATATATTTTTCCAATACCTCCCACCATTTCTCATCCGTCTTCATGAAATGTTTACACAGCGAAGAGAAGATGTACCGGTAACACTAAAAATGGTATGTTGAATTTTCTTACGGAATAGATTTTTGTTGGTGGTGTCTGGAGAGTGGAGTTTGTTTTAGTAGTACCGGTAAGGTTTTACGGCGCTCGCAACTGCATAAGGTCATATGAGCGCTCAGGGGTGGAAGTCAACAGAGAAGTCCTTACAGGGAATCAGACTTACTCAGCTCACCTCTCTAGCTTCAATAGCACAAAGTCTGCTTCGACTATCAAGGCTCCCCGGAAATAGCGGGTCACAAGAGTGTGACAAACATACAAAAGAAGTAGAGGAAACTGACGATAGTAAGGATTAGGAAAGAAAAAGCAGCAGTTCCCTGTTACAGTTCAGGCACAGTTATGAGCATGGCATCGATGAATCAGCCCATTTACAATTGTGCTGTGCATAAGAACAGGTTAATACCCCCCCCCCATTGGGAATGGTGTAAAGACACTCCAGTCAGTAGCAGCGCCCCGGGGGTAGTGTGGACTTTCACTGATTTGTTGTTTAGCGCCCCGGGGGTAGTGTGGACTTTCACTGATTTGTTGTTTAGCGCCCCGGGGGTAGTGGTGTAAAGACACTCCAGTGTGGACTTTCACTGATTTGTTGTTTAGCGCCCCGGGGGTAATGTGGACTTTCACTGATTTGTTGTTTAGCGCCCGGGGGTAGTGGTGTAAAGACACTCCAGTCAGTAGCAGCGCCCCGGGGGTAGTGTGGACTTTCACTGATTTGTTGTTTAGCGCCCCGGTGGTAGTGTGGACTTTCACTGATTTGTTGTTTAGCGCCCCGGGGGGAATGGTGTAAAGACACTCCAGTGTGGACTTTCACTGATTTGTTGTTTAGCGCCCCGGGGGTAGTGACTTTCACTGATTTGTTGTTTAGCGCCCCGGGGGTAGTGACTTTCACTGATTTGTTGTTTTGGACTTTCACTGATTTGTTGTTTGCACAAACTTGAATAGCCTACTACCTCAAGAAAAAAACAAACATTAAATTCATTAAAAAAATTTCAAAGTTGCTCAGAAAAAAGCCAACAGATCATTTTGTAGAACTATTGTTTGCTAACCTACATGCAATTTTTAAAAAATAACAACTTGTTTCCATTTGTCAACAATATCAAACATGGTTGCCCTCTCCATCGCAATAAAACTTGTATTTTTTCCCCTGGAATTTGATTGCAGATT
>NW_004799239.1:0-4664 GCF_000002075.1 Aplysia californica | reverse complement strand
TGTTGTTTAGCGCCCCGGGGGTAGTGACTTTCACTGATTTGTTGTTTAGCGCCCCGGGGGTAGTGACTTTCACTGATTTGTTGTTTAGCGCCCCGGGGGTAGTGACTTTCACTGATTTGTTGTTTTGGACTTTCACTGATTTGTTGTTTGCACAAACTTGAATAGCCTACTACCTCAAGAAAAAAACAAACATTAAATTCATTAAAAAAATTTCAAAGTTGCTCAGAAAAAAGCCAACAGATCATTTTGTAGAACTATTGTTTGCTAACCTACATGCAATTTTTAAAAAATAACAACTTGTTTCCATTTGTCAACAATATCAAACATGGTTGCCCTCTCCATCGCAATAAAACTTGTATTTTTTCCCCTGGAATTTGATTGCAGATTTGAAGACTCTTCACTCTGCTTGTTTTAAGTGTGGAATTTGGTAAAAATTGATCCACAAATAAGCGAGATAGACTTCAGGTGTGCAAACTGACATAAGTTTTTAATCATGCCATTCGTTCAAAACGAAGGCTGAACAATCTAGGGGTTCAGTTGGATTATGATGTCTTTGTCCGGCCAAATTAACCAGCTCAGTAAAAGTATCTGCCCTATTTTCAGTGGAAAAAAATCGTCAGTGTAAGAAATTATTTGACTAAAGCACCAGCCAAGACATAAGTAACAACACTGATTTTGATCAAAAGTAGATTACTATAGGGCCTAATGCTATTTGATCCGGTTCGACGGCCGAGAAAGTACCAATGCTACGAGTAAGCCTACTCCAAAATCAAGCGGCAAAATTGATTATAATGAAACATCAGCGCACGTAACAAATTCTGAAAGAACTATACTCGCTGTCAGTAAAAGAAACAATCAAATACAAAACTGCCGTTTTCTCTTTTAAAGATATCTAAATGACACTGCACCTATTTATCTAAAACAGTTCCTCGAATTATATCATCCACTCAGAGCCCTTAGACCAGCCACTGACAATCTGATTCTTAGAACCCCAAAACAAAATTACAAAACATACGGCAAGCGTTCCTTTTTGTTCTTCAGTCCCCATGTATGGAACGAGCTCCCTTATAAAATATGGAGTGCCCTTACTATTCACATACAAAAACACACAAAAATAACAACAACAACAACAACAAAAACAAACAAACAGCAGAAGCATTATTTATTATGCATACCTGTCATAACGATGAACTATTTAAATACATATACAATGTAGATCTATATGTTTGCACGTACGTTAGACTGAAGGAATAACGAGAGAGAGAGAGAGAGAGAGAGAGAGAGAGAGAGAGAGAGAGAGAGAGAGAGAGAGAGAGAGAGAGAGAGAGAGAGAAGGAGGGAGAAAAACAGAGAAAATTAATGGCAATGTTATTATTTCTATAGAGAACAGATGTTTTTATTGAATGTTTCTAGCCATTCAAGTTTCAATTTCATTTTGGCCGTTAGTGAGTTTTATGGCATTCGTTGAGCATTTTTGGGAAAAATGGAAATGCGGAGCTTAAATGTTAAAATATTATTATTTTTATTATTGTTATTACTATTATTACTACTCTTATCATTACTATTATTATTAATATTATTGCTATAACTACAACTATTATTATTATTATTATTATTATTATTATTAACAAGGGAAGTACCTCTTCTAGGTTTGTTGATGAATTGATATATCATTGTTATTTCCCTTGGCATGTTCTTGGTTTCGGTTTCTATTGGAGTTTCGTGTTTTTAAATATCAGCGCGATCGAAGACAAGTGCGCATGCGTTTCAAAATAGCGGAAGTCGTCTGAAAATTCTGAACACTGACTGATCATGTATTAGTCTGGAATTTTTCCGATATTTATTACTTGATTGGGGTTGAAATTTCTATCAAAGGAGATGTAAATAAATAGGTATACTTCAGTGGCATGCATCTGAGCACTTGTCAAAATGTGCACGTGCATTTTGAATTATGTTGTGGAAATATTATGTGACGGAAGACAAGTTGTTACCCATCACTATTGGACCGAATCTTGATCTTTAATTTCAACAGTCTGAGTTTGCTGTTCAAAGCCAGACTCCAAGAAAGCCAAGTTATTAAGACTTGTGGTACCCCAACCAGCGGACGATTGAGTGTGAATATAATATCAACTGAAGTGTTCAGATTTAAGACAGAATGGAAAGCGTTGGATGCCTGTGTATTCTGGATTTTAAACCTACCAGTTTAAATGGATCTTATCTTGCCTCACTGACCTGCTATTTACCTGCGTGAAAACTAAAAACGTGTGCCGTTTCTTAAATTGCAACCGATTGTGTTGTGTGAGGATTAGATATCTTTAATTCTGTGCCCCTAGATTCTACTTCATTTTTCTTTGGAGGCCAGTCTGAAAACATAAAAAAATATATCTAACCTAGATCTAGATCTAGATTCTGTGTCTGGTTTTACTCTCACCTTTAGCCTAGCCTGTGGCTCTGCTAAGGCTGAAGTCTTGAGTCATTACTCATCAACTCATCTTTATCTAGACCAGATTTCTAGTGATTAAGGCATTCGAGGAGTGGAGTGTCAGTTGACTGGGGCAAGTTTACAAGTTTACATCTCAGCAAAATGGCTTCACAAATTAAAGAGAGTGCGAGTTGCGAGTTTGTGGATAGTGATGTCATCGAAATCGTTTCTGCTGATGAGTATGATGCGCACAGGGTAAGTAGTCTCATCATATTAAAATTTTGTTTTCTTATCGGCCAGTTCTAGATCTAGATATATATATATAGATCTAGATATAGAGTCCGAATATAATTTTTATCTCTATTTGGACTCGAGTTGGAATAGAAGAGGCCTGCTATGGCTATTTCACTGTTCGAATCGAGCCGAACTACGCGGGTCGCCATTTTGTTTTGCCCGGAAATTCTCGCAAGATCTACTCCTCCCCTCTCTTTTGTTTTTCTATTCTCACCCCGGATGAGAATAGCCACTTCCAATCAAACCCTATCCCAAACCCTAACCCTACCCCTACCCCTACCCCTAACCCTACCCCTACCCCTAACCCTAACCCTACCCCACCCCTACCCCTACCCCTAGCCCTCAATTCTGCTCTGTCTCATAGTGGTCGCTCGTTACGGAAGTCCTCCCCTGTGAGTGTAAGTAAGGAGGTTACATAATGATAATATGACTGTCGTCGGGGGATTTTACGTTAAACCAGAATTAGAATTAGAATCAGGCTACCTACCAGGACTGTGTAAGTGTGTCAAAAGACTGCATTCTCATTAGATCTAGATCTACCCAGTAATGGCAGTGTCTAAATATACGGTAACTGACAACTCAGGGTTTTTCCACCACCACTGCAGCATCATCATACTTCCACCACCATTTGTCTTTCCACATGTTAAATTTTATTTTGTTGTGTGTAATAGTTTTTCTGTAATTATTTTTTAAAAATCACATTGCACAAAACCGACAGCCGTGGCCTCTTCCCAACACCTCTTCCCCCTGAAAGCCGAGAGTGCGATATCGTCTACGCGTAGTCTCATTGGTAGACATAATTAACTTTGCTCCTCGACAAGGTCAGCTCAACTTGGTTGATCTGTTCATACTTGTACTTGTAATGATGCTGGGAGGACTAATTTAGATAGATCTAGTAACTGGATATCAAAGCTCTCGTCTTGATTGTTATCATTATAATCGAAAGATATTTCATAAATGCTGGAAATATTTAGGAACGGACGTCATGCTGGACTCAATCAGAGTCCAAATATAATTTTTGTCTATTCGGACTCGAGTCCGAATAGACACTTCGTTTCTTATCTCTAGATCTAGCTCAATTAGATTAGCTGCCTTTAAAGTTTAGAGGCTGTCACAGTGGGTGGTTTTGTAGTTTCGTTCGTTAAAGTCCAAAGCCGTACGCTGTAACGTCAGAGACAGAGACTCTGAAGTGCCAGGTAATCGTAAAGGAGTGAACTAAATTTTTGAGCGTGAGACTGGAAGGAAACACTAACGTCAGTAAATAATAGGCTCTATATGTTTGGCTTTACTTGTTGGGATTCCTATTGGCCCAATGCTGTGTGTTTTCTGTCAACTCAGCCAAAGGCATCACAGTCGAATTTGTCCATGACGATCACCATTAATTGTGGAGGAGATAAAAGTGATTGTCTTAGAGAGGTGGATGGACGTCTCAGGCTGTGCTATTTCAGTCAATACTTAATTTTAAAAGACAAGGGAGGTAAGTGGGAAGTGGTTGTTTGTCCACAGGTCATTGTCTCGGACAGGTGGCCGTTAGTTACAGCAGGTGGAACTGTGCCTGATGGAATCTTGGTGGACTGACTATGTCTATAAATGTCTCACGGGCTCCTCGCACCCCCTACTTTATGTGGGTGGCTGGCGGGTGCTCTGGTATGTTTTACTCCTTCTTTCTTATCGAACATCTATCGTCGTGACCTCTCCTCCTTCTTTTTTGTGTTTGTTATACTCTGTTGTAACACCTCTAATCTTCGGCACTTATATGACCTTATTGTGTTGCAAAACTGGCTACTTTACAGTTTACTGGGAGAAAACATTTGGTGGTCCCCTCACGTGACGCCCTTCACCCCTCCACCCCTCACAGCTTTCACCTTTTTCTTCTCACAACTTTTTTACGTGTTTGTGTTTTGCGATCTTGCTTGCTCCGTTTGGGATGAAAATGAAATGTAGGGGG
>NW_004799238.1:21707-23314 GCF_000002075.1 Aplysia californica | reverse complement strand
GCCGACGTTTCTCTGTCTGTCTGTCTGTCTGTCTGTCTGTCTGTCTGTCTGTCTGTCTGTCTGTCTGTCTGTCTTTTACTTCATCCTGGACTAAATTGTGGACCTTTGTTGTCTCGATGTGCTTTTTTTACTCACACGCCAGCTCAAAGAGGCGGATATTACGCTGGTAGTACTTTGTATCTTATTGCCCCCACCCCACCCCACCCCACCCCACTCCTTTTTCTTTAACCTGTCTTTAGGGGGCTCTCGTGGCCTACAGTTAAGGTGTTTGCATCTCATTCAAAGGTCCCAGGTTTGAAGCCGGGTTGCGTCGGAAACATTTTCTTCTCTAAAATTGTCTCCTTTCACCTCCTTTCCGGCTCTCTAACAATGTTCTGCCGTCTGCTTTCGTCTCCACTTTCTACCCCCATCAACTCACCTCCTTTGCCCCCTTCTCTGGGCTCCTGACTCTTTCTGCAGCCTTTCTAATACTGCTATTCATTGGCTCCTTCTTAATGCTGTCTTTCAGCCACACCCCTGATCTTCTGGTAGGAAAGATCTACACCTAGCCTTCTCGGACAAGGGCGAAAATTATCGGAGGTCCGTGTGCAAGTAGCGCGCGTTAAAGATCCCGTGGTTGTCTAAAATCGATAAGAGTAGGCTTCGGCCGCCAACCGGGCAAAATTCAAAATTTCCTACCAACTGAAAATATTAGGTGTGTCCCGCGCACTCATATGACCTTATGCAGTTACGAGCGCCGTACAACACTTTACACACAAAAAAAAAAAACACACAAAAAAAAACACACCAAAAAAAAAAAACACCAAAAAAAACAGAATTTCTCTCATCTGCGACAAGCCGGTGGTTGGAGGGCGCCGCTTTAGGTTCTACTTCTTTTATTTCCCCTTGTTGTTTCTGTCTGTCTGTCTGTCTGTCTGTCTGTCTGTCTGTCTTACTTTTTTCCAGCACTAAATGACTGTTATTGTGTCGATGTATTTCTCTTTACTCAAACAAACATCTGCGACCAGGATGTTTATTATTCTTGTGAACATTGTGAACACTAATGTTTATTGCTAATTTTTTTTCTGTCTGTGCACTATAGAGCTAACTTTTTTTTTTAATATGTGATAACTCCCCACATGTTGTTTGAGAGATGCATTTGATGTGATATGTATTGTTGTCAGCTTTTATTTTTCTCGTCACATTGACATTTTTGCTTGAACGTAATACACATAGGCCTACAATATGAACTGTTTGTGTAATATTTCTTTTTGGGGGTTTTTACCAGTCAATTAAAGCCACGTGCAATTTCCATTTAAAGACAATAAAGTGTTGTCTTGTCTTGTCTTGTCTTCTCTTATCTTGTCTTCTCTTATCTTGTCTTATCTTATCTTTTCATGTATGGTTGGAGGGCGCGTGTTGTAGATCCTACTTTTTTTCTTGCCCTCTGTTGTCTCTGTCTGTCTGTCTTACTTTGTCTAAGCACTGAATGGCCATTATTGTGTCGATGTGCTTCTCTTTACTGAAACCAAACGAAAATCTTACGAGACAGTTCAGTTAGAGCGGGAAATAGATCTCGAAGGGGGGGTCATTTAAGGAAGGGGGGGAGATGAAGAAGGGGCGGGTGT
>NW_004799238.1:18843-21442 GCF_000002075.1 Aplysia californica | reverse complement strand
TGGTTGGGGGGGGCATGGACTTGAGCACAAATGTATCATGCTTTTCCCGCGCCTTCAGCCTGTGAGTGATGTCCACTTTATGCGCCTTGGGACCCGCCTAAGTCAGGGCGGGGGGAGGTGGCGGGGACGTATTATCCCACATGCATAAAAACCGAAGTATATTATTATTATCATAGCCGTCTCCCTCTCACTGGCCGCTACATATGGCCCCTTGTCTCAAGTCCGGCACTTTCTGTGGAAGTGCTTGTACAATGTATGGCGAACTGTGTCTCGGCCCTGCCTGTTCTCTGTCACACACACTTGTGCGCGCGGGTACGGAGAGGATTTTGCGCCGAATTTTACTGATGGTATCGATGATGGTATCGAATAAGCCTACCACTAAGCGCGACTAAATGATTTTTTTCCACAATGACCTAAGGAATATACAAGCAATGTATTTGGCAGTTACTAGTTTCTATGATTTATTAGATGTATATTGTTGTGGCATGAGGCAGGAAAAAATAATTGGGGCAACAAAATGGTCGCTTTTTAGCACAAGGGGGCTATCCCGAAAAATTGAAATGCTGTTTTGAGAAAATCGAAGTTGTTTGGACCATTGTTCAGTTTCTTTAAAAGACAAGGAGAGTTTTCTCTATAACCAAACAAATATACACACCAATGAAACCAAACTTCTCCTATAGGTAAGGCAATGCCCACTTTTGGTGCAGGTCAAGATTTCTGGAAACCCCCGAAATATGGGTTAGCCGCTTGTCCTTAAAAAGCGACCAAATATTCTCCATACATGGCGAACGGGAAAAGTCTACTAATGCGCATCAAAAATTACATTACTTGGTACCCATGTTGTACCAAAGATCGTTCATAACAAGATAGATCACTCGGCCAAAAAATTGTCCACGGAAGTCCGCTCATTGGTTCAGATGTCGCTGCAGTCTTTGTTTTGAAGCTCTCTTTCGTTTCCCCAGAAGAAGAACAGGGATAGCAGCCCCTTGTGCATCAGCTGTTCCCGTTCTCTCAGTGCGGAGTTTTCGGTTTATTTTATTTTAATGACCTCTCGCCTCTCATTCTAACGCCAAATCAAACGAAGAAAACAGTCGCCTCTTCCTCCGGAAAGGTTTTTTTGCCAGCGTAAGCGTTTCAAAAAAGCGTTCTTCCGAAATTTGAATTCTAATTTATTCAAAAACTTGTTAGTTTTGTTAGTTTCACTTTGATTTTTTTTCACACAAGTAGGGTAACTCTGTTTGCAAAGTCCGCGCATGGGCGAAGAGGGCGCCACTAAATTTTGAGGACATTTTTTTAATTGGCTGAAAGAGAGGAGTGAATCATCTTGTTATGTACGATATTTGGTTGGTTATACTCTGTGATAAGAGAATCGATACCAACAAGGTGGGAAAAAGCGGCGCAACTTTCCGTTTCCTCGTGCGCGCTGGGCTGAGAAAAGGGACTTTATTATGTCTGCTCTTTGAGATGTGGCGTTGTGTGCGTTTCCATACAGGACTCAGTCAGTCCAAATTTGCGATCGGGGCCCTGAGATGTTGACCCTTTGTTACCCTCTCCGGGTCGCCAGGGAGGGAGGGTGGGTCAGGGGTCTGACGTCACAGGTACCCGTATGTGTCAACGGTTTCTCCATCTACAGCCTGTTTGCTGTTGGGTTATAATGGTGTCTTCTCCCAGTCCTTAGTCTCTCTACTTGTCGTTTGTCGTTGTTTTTTATTCCACCCTCTGTGCGAGTGGTTTACTTACAGGTGCTCTGTGAGGATTTTCTTATTCTTTCCTGTCAAATACAATACAAAGTAATGAAGGTGGGTGGTTGGCGGGTGCTTTGGTGTGGTTTGCTCCTTCTTTCCTATCAAACATCTATCGTCCTTATCTCTACTTCTATTTTGTTTCTGTTACTCTCTTGTAACTCATCTATTCTTCGGCACTATACTATATGACCGTATTGTGTTGCAAGTGCCGTAAAACTCTTACTTAAACTAAACTTCCCTCTGCGCGAGTGGTTGTCGGGTTCTTTGATGTGATTTTCTTAAATCTTTCCTGTCAAATACAATACGTGTAGATCGTCCTTATCTCTTTTCCGTTTTTTGTTTTTGTTTTTGTTTTTGTTTTTTTGTATATTACTCGCTATAAACACCTCTAATCTTCGGTTCTTATATATATGACCTATTTGTGTTGCAATAAGTGCCGTAAACCTTTTTTGAACAAAACCTTTTTCTCTTTCTGTCTGTCTATCTATAGATAGATAGATAGATAGATGGATGATAGACAAGTATGCTAATCGGTTTCTTTGTCTATCTATGGAGGTGGTTAGAAAACATCACTGGTTGATTCTACTCCTTTTTTCGTTCCCTCTGTCTTTTTTTTCGTCTTAAATTTGGGTGTTTTTACGCCCCCATCGACACGATTTAGATCACGGTTCCTGTTCGCCTGTCTCGTTTTCTTCCGTTGTTGTGTCAATGTTCTTCTCTTTACTCAAACTCAAGCTCACTGTGTTGAAAGGGGCGCTAACTCCATACCATTCACACATTTATCTTTCCTTTCTTAAATAAATCTCTTGTCAACGGTGTTCCAGATTTTGTGTTTGATTTTTGTGACGCCCCCC
>NW_004799238.1:14618-16203 GCF_000002075.1 Aplysia californica | reverse complement strand
TGACAGAAAGTGGAGACGAAAGCACTCGACAGAACACGGTTGGATTGCTGGAAATGTGTTGAAAGTAGAACATTTTTTTCCCGTCGCTGTCAGGTTTCGAACCCGAGACCAATTGAATAGGAGGCGAACACCGTAACCTCTAGACCACGAGAGATGTTGCAAGTGCCGTAAAACTCTTACTAAAACTAAAGACCACGAGAGACCCCATGGTACTCTTTACTACCAGCCGTAATCTTCGGTACTTATAAACTTATATGAGCTAAAAATATGTTGGTGAGTGGTTTGCGGGTGCTCTGGTGTGGTTTGCTCCTTCTTTCCTATCAAACATCCATTGTCCTTATCTCCCCTTCTTCTTTTTTTATGTTTTTCCTCTAATTATGTTCGGCACTTATATGACCTTATATCGTGTTGCAAGTGCCGTAAAACTCTTACTAAAACTGAAATGAAATATGTTGCAAGTGCTATAAAATTCGTACTAACACTGAAAAAGAACCAGCCTAACTCTACACTTTTCCTTCGCTAAATGAAAGTCATCGTTTTGATGTGATTCTTTGTCTTCACTCAAACTCGTGGCTGTTTTTTGTGGGTTGTTGGCGGGTGCTCTGGTATGGTTTGCTCCTTCTTTCCTGTCAAACATCTATCAATATCATCCTTATCGACCCTCCTTATTTGTGTGTTTGTGTGTGTGTGTGTGTGTATGTTACTCTCTTGTGGAGGATGCAGTGGCGGAGCGGTTAGTGCGCTCGTCTCCGAAGCGGAAAGTCTGGGTTCGAGCGTCGGTTCGGATACGGATTTTTTTTTCGCCCCCTCCTGCCCACCCAGCAGTAATTAGTAATGGGTACCTGACTTCGAGTTGGGGAAGTAAGGCGGCGTAGAAAGGAACTAGCCACCCTACCATAATATGCCGAAGGCCCAGGAAGTTGTCTCACTTACAAGGCAATCCCCGATGTCCGGATCGGATGCGGGAACAACTTTACTCTCTTGTAACACCTCTAATCTTCGGCATTTATACTTATATGACCTTAACTCTACGTACGTCGTGTTTTACTATCGTGTCCATACGACGCAGGGAACTCTTTCCAAAGAGGAAAATTTAATTTACTCGTTAATCCGATCCGTACGCTTTGCAGTCTGTCAAAATGATGTTTTGAGAAATACTGAAAGTTTCAAAGAGATCTTCGTACTATAAGCATTCTAAAGTGTGAAGAATACAACCCGGGGGTACAAAATGACCCCAGGGTGTACTGATAGGGTTAATGTGTTGCAAGTGCCGTAAAGCACTTACTATTTAAAACAAACAAAAAATAACTGTTTTTGTCTGTCCATCTGCAGGTGGGGAAGACAAAGAGGAAGTGAAGGCGGAGGTGGAGGCACAGCCAGCGGACTCTACGTCTGTACATCAGGAGTCGCTGAGGTGAGCTTGTGTCTGTCTGTCTGTCTGTCTGTCTGTCTGTCTGTCTGTCTGTCTGTCTGTTTGTCTGTCTGTCTCTCTCTCTCTCGCTCTCTCTCGCTCTTTCTCGCTCTCTCTCGCTCTTTCTCGCTCTCTCTCTCTCGCTCCCTCGCTTCCTTGCTCTTTTTTTCTCGC
>NW_004799238.1:12867-14518 GCF_000002075.1 Aplysia californica | reverse complement strand
GGGTTGTGTGTTTTTTGTGTTGTTTGTGTTCGGTTTGTATTTTTGGTTCTTGTGTTGTTTTTGATGTGTGAATCCTAAAGCTAACACCTCTAATCTTCGGCACTTATATGACGTTATTGTGTTGCAAGTGCCGTAAAACTCTTACTAAAACTAAATCTAAAGCTGTGTTTTTTCTGTCCGTGTTTGCCAATGACAGGGCAACTCTGGGCTGGGGTTCAGCATCGCTGGGGGCAGCGACAATCCTCATATCGGAGACGACCCCAGTATCTTCATCACCAAACTCATTCCAGGAGGCGCTGCTTCTGAGGACGGCAGGCTCAAGTGAGTTTATCTGTTTGTTTGGTTGTTTGTCTGTTTGTTTGGTTGTCTGATTGATTCCATCACTCTCTCTCTCTCTCTTCCTCTCTCTTCTCTCTCTCTCTCTCATCTCTCTCATTCTCTCTCTCTCTCTCTTTTTCTCTCTCTCTCTCTCTATCGTTCTCTCTCTCCCTTTTTTGTGCTCTCTCAATCCCTTTCATTCTCTCTCTTTTCACTCCTGTAACAAATTATAATGTGTGTCAGTGTATTTGTGTGCACATGTAATATGTATGCCTGGGCGCGCCTATGTGTGTGTGTGTGAGAGAGGGAGGGGGAGAGAGAGGGGGGGGGAGAGAGAGAGAATGTTTGCCCAGACCGACGTTGCGTGAAATGTGTGAGTAAATGAGAGTGTATGTATGACTGTATGTGTGTGAGAGTGTGTGGGTGTGAGAGAGTTTGTGTGTGTGTGTGGGTGTGAGAGAGTTTGTGTGTGTGTGTGTGTGTATGTGTGTGGGTGTGAAAACAGAGGACACGAGCAAAGGACAGAGAGCCGGAGGGGTCAGACAAGGTGGACCAGGAACCAGGCTACAACAATAACAGTAGGCGGTGCCACGACGCGGTACAGTCACCCGCTCGTCAAACATTGGGCATGTTGTGGGGTGATTGATGTCATCATAAAGCTCGTTCATTTATCTTACTTTTGATGGGGACAACTAAGTATCTATCTTACTTTTGATGGGGAAAACTACGCATCTATCTTACTTTTGATGGGGAAAACTACGCATCTATCTTACTTTTGATGGAAAAAAATACGCATCTATCTTACTTTTGATGGAAAAAAAATAGGCATCTATCTTACTTTTGATGGAAAACAATACGCATCTATCTTGAACAGATGTCTAGATATCTGTGATTGAAGGAAGCGGGGATTGCCTTCTATCAGATGTTAAAATAGACGAGGAAATGGCCGCCAGAGTTTTGCGACCTCTTTGGGCTGAGTATCCGTGGAAACTGCCGTTCTTTTTTACAATTGTTGTGTCTTTCATCGACATGTTTCTGTAAAATCCGCACAGAAATGTGTTTTTAAATGGACATCAAAGGTGTTGAGCCATAACAGTTGGTAAAAAATATGGCCAGCAGATGGAAAATGTTTTGTTTGTTTTTTGGGTTTTTTGGGGGGGGGGGTTTCATTATTTTGACGAGCACCTGATTTGAACACGATGATTCCCTTCTTCCCCATCAAACATCTATCGTCGATATCTCTCCTCCTTCTTCCCCATCAAACATCTATCGTCGATATCTCTCCTCCTTCTTCCCCATCAAACATCTATCGTCGATATCTCTCCTCCTTCTT
>NW_004799238.1:11258-12543 GCF_000002075.1 Aplysia californica | reverse complement strand
CAGGGCTAGAACATGGCAGCAGTAGCTGTGCTTTCGCCCTCTAATTATTGTTTTTAGCTTTTTTTTACCTCCGGCATTGTCTCGAACACTTATCTCACTGTTTTCTCTTCTATCTATCTATCGATCTATCTATCTATCTATCTATCTATCCGCGACGGTGGTGGCCTTGAGGTTAGGCTCATGAACTCGCAGTCGTAAGGTCGTGGGTTCGATTCCCACCAGGGTCCCCCGTCGTTGTGGCCGTGGGAAAGACAAGTTATACGAATGTTCTTCAGTTCACCGGTTAATTAAGGACGGTGAAAGGTCTAGTCCGTTTATTAATGTTTGAGCGCGTGCCGTTTGTAGTGCATGCTTTCCGGGAAGCCGAGAATGTTTCCAAGTGTTCTAAGGTCTATTGGGGTAATAATGGTTGTAGGCTAACAGTAAAGGCAGGGCAGAGAAGCGGCTGAACGTGGATATGCGCAATGTTATAATATTATAATTATGAATGTAATCATACATTTTATTATCAATCTATGTATCTGTCTGTCTGTCTATTCATTTGTTTCCCTTTCATTTACCCCACCATCTCTATCTGTCTCTCTGTCTCTTTCTCTCTCTCTCTCTCTCTCTCTCTCTCTCTCTCTCTCTCTCTCTTTCTCTCTCTTTCTTTCCCTCTCTCTTTCTTTCTTTCCTTCTTCTTCTTCTTTTTCTTGACTCTCATAATTTCCGCATTTAATTTCAATGGCGGTTATTGTGCCGGGGGCGCCTCCTCTAAAGTGAGCGTAAACAGCTGGCCTCTGGTCCGTGGTGTAGAGGGTAGGCGCCTCGCTGTCGCACGTTCGTACTTTCAATTCCAGAGTGGGGAGAAAAAGTTTTGTCGAGGATCTCGGTCTTTGTGTTGGGGTGTTGTAATAGTAGTAAATGTATCTGTCCCCGCGGTTTTATGCACCCCGCATAATTTAGCAAAATTTGATTTTTTTAAATTTATTTTTTTGCATAATGAATTTCTGATTACTTTCCGTTATCATTCTTTGTTAAAAATTAACAGAATCGCATAATTTCACATTTTGGGCTCAGTTTGCATCATTTCAAATATTTTTTTATTTTTTTTATTTTTGGGGGGCATAAAACCGAGGGGACAGTAGTATCTCTCTCAGACCGGATCGGCCCCGACAGGCAGAGTCGGAAGTTTGGCTCTTAGATTTTCTAGATGGAGGTGTAAAAAGACCTACATAATTCATTTTATTTGTTTCTTTGGTTATTAAAAGTAATAAAAGAAGCATGTATGTTGGTTGGGGGAGGG
>NW_004799238.1:8154-9619 GCF_000002075.1 Aplysia californica | reverse complement strand
TCCTCTTCCTCCCCTCCCTCCCTCCCGTGCCCCGTCAAGCTTCCCCTCTCTGTCTCTGCGTGTCGTGTCGTGCCGTGTCGTGTTGTGCTGTGTTGTCAAAGCGCGCGTGCGTTCTGTGAGCGCGCGTGGAGGTGCGTGCGGCCGCGCACCGCTCTGGTTGACACACGTCGTTCTGTGCTTGTGTGTAGATTTATTCGTTCCTGGAAATATATGCGCGCGCGTGTGCGCGTGTTTTTTGTTTTTGTGTGCATCCGTTCGCGAAGTTTTTGGCGTGTGATGTGTAATGAACTGAGTGGGCGGTTGGCGGGTCCTCTGGTCTGGTTTGCTCCTTCTTTCCTTCTATCGTCCTTATCTCTCTCTCTCTCTCTCTCTCTCTCTCTCTCTCTCTCTCTCTCTCTCTCTTCTCTCTCTCTCTCTCTCTCTCTCTCTCTCTTCCTTCTTCTATTTTGTGTTTGTTACTCTCTTGTAACATCTCTAATCTTCGGCACTCATATTTTGACATTATTGTGTTGCAAATGCCGTAAAAGTCTTACTAAAACATAAAACATGTGTGAGCCGTCGTAGGTCGGTGGTGTAGTGTGTGTAGTTGTTCGCGGCCTTGTGTGGAGAGATGGGAGTTTGATTCCCTCGCGTTAAATGAAGACTTTGTTTCTGTTTCTGCTGGAGTGTTGTGCTCTCTCCCACCCCCAATGACCTTCCCGGGTAGGACCGAGGCAGCCCGCCTCTAAATGGTGTCCGTTGTTCCAATGGGGTTGTTCAAACATTCAATCGACATCATGATTTCACGTGTGGCATCCAACCTTTTGTTGATTTTTTTGTACTTTGCTTTGTGAAGCGCATAGGGCTTGCTGTTGAGCGGGGATGTGCGCTTTACAAATGCTGTCTATTGTTATTATTGTCTTTAATTGAGTATTTTGTACCTAATGGTTTTGAAACTTTTGTTTGTACGGGGGGGGGGAATTGTTATTGCTGCCGAGTGTGTGTTGATCTGTTGTGTGTTCTGTGCCTGTCTGGTTGTGCTAGTACCGCTGACCAAAGTCGTGGGTGGTTGGCGGGTGCTCTGATGTGGTTTGCTTCTTCTTTCCTATCAAACGTCTACCGTCCTTATCTCTTCTCCTTTTGTGTGTGTGTGTGTGTTACTCTCTTGTAGCACCTCTAACCGTCGGCACTTATATGACCTTATTGTGTTGCAAGTGCCGTAAAACACTTACTAAAGCTAAATTCTCTTGTAAAACCTCTAGTCTTCGTCGCTTATATGACCTTATTGTGTTGCACGTGCCGTAAACCACTTACTAAAACGAAGACAAAAAGAAATGTGTCTCTCGCTGACAGGAGAGGAAGAGATTTGCATAGAAGGGTGCTTGTGGCCGTGATTTGTGGGATCTGCGCCCACATCTGGCTGTGATTTCCCTACGAGTGGCTTGATGGCTTCCTGAGTGTCGGCCTAACACAATCTGTGGGCCGC
>NW_004799238.1:5916-7021 GCF_000002075.1 Aplysia californica | reverse complement strand
GTATTTTTTTGTTTATTGTTTTTGGGTGGGAGGGGGTGCAATCCTACTCTTTGAATAGCAGAGAACAGCGGTCCAATTATGGGTAGTCAAATAGAGTCTAGTCATGACAGCTACAGTTGTCATCATCGATGTTGTTTTGTTGTTATTGTTATAGTGGTGGTGGTGGTGATATGTGGTGTGGGTGTGCGTGGGTGTGTGTGTGTGTGTGTGTGGGGGTGGGTGTGTGTGTTCTATACGCCGACCCCATACTGTTTCCTTTTTTCTCGCTTTTTGTTAGCTGGGGGAGGGGAGGGGGGGTCTCTCTCTTTTTTTAAATAGTTTTGAGGGGTTGGGTGTCCATTAATATGTTTTTGTTCTCCCAACTCTGGCCGACTAGCTGCGTCCCTTATAGCGCATTGTGCAGCCCCGAGAGAAAAAGATGACAAAGTAACGAATATTGAACTTGTGATTGGCCTTTCTAATTGTTCGCCGGAGCTGGCGAGTTTTTGAAGGGGGGGTTTTCCCCATTTTTTAAAAGGGATAGCGGGGCCACTTTATTTGGGCTAATTTTTGTCAGTATTATAAGTGGATTATCATGAGTTTTTGTCTCTGTTCAAAAAGTGTTTGGGAGATGTCTGTGTGGAAGGAAAAGACCAATTAGTGCGTCGATATAATTGTCTCCGCGCGGTGGTGTCCGGGTGATCTAATTAGTGTCGATGTAAGCCTAAAACATTCACAGTCCTTAAAGCTGTCGCCTCTATCGTTCCCCGTGCTGTGTGAGTGATGGGGGGAATATCACTGGCCGCGCTTATAGGTCAGTATGTGGTCTTACTGACCGCGCTTATAGTTCAATGCGTTGTCTTACTGACCGCGCTTGTAGCTCAATGTGTGGGTTTACTGTCTAATTGACCGCGCGTATGGTCCAATGTGTTGTCTTACTGTCTTACTGAGTGGGTGGTTGGCGGTTGGTCTAGTGTGGCTCGCTCCTTCTTTCCTACCAAACATATATCGGCCCTTTTCTCTCCTCGTGGGTGGTAGGCGGGTGCTCTGGTGTGGTTTGCTTCTTCTTTCCTATCAAACATCTATCGTCCTTATCTCCCCTTCTTCTTTTGTGTTTCTTACTCTC
>NW_004799238.1:0-1571 GCF_000002075.1 Aplysia californica | reverse complement strand
CTGGAAGGTCGTTTTGGTGAGTAACATGACGTGTCGTTGTACATCTGTGTGTGTGTGTATGTGAGGGGGGAGGGGCGCTGAAACACGCCGGCTGGAAGGTCGTTTTGGTGAGTAACATGACGTGTCGTTGTACATCTGTGTGTGTGTGTATGTGAGGGGGGAGGGGCGCTGAAACACGCCGGCTGGAAGGTCGTTTTGGTGAGTAACATGACGTGTCGTTGTACATCTGCACGTAAGTAGTTGTAATTCTGATGTAGTGAAGTGTCGTGACACGCGGTTAAGGTGGGTGGTCACTGGGGTATGTCCTTGAGCCAAACAAAACGGCGCATCGCTGTGGTGCCGAACAATGGCCTGTTTGTGCATCAGTGGAATAGTGTGTATATGATATTCTATATAACTATTATATATAGTTGTGTATTTAATTGTATATGTATGGTTGTCACTGTTATACAAATATTCCACGGGGGCCAATGTAGTGTGTACGGTTTGATTCGTTGATGGCTGACAGGCAGACAGGGATACATGTACTGAGTGGAAGAAACTCCCGTCTCGGTAATCGAACTCGCCTCATCTGCGTGCAGTGGCGAAGAGGCTAACCATCACACTAACCATCACACCGCCGGCTTTGCTCTCATGAGTGCACTCGAGATGGCTACACGCCGGCAGGAAGGCAGAAAAATGTTTCCTAAGAATTGGACAAAATCTAGATGAAGTGCTTGGCTGATCATGGCTACCTAAGTATTACACGATAAAAGTAAAAGATAAGTCCCTTCCCCTGCCCGAAACTCCCGCAATGTCTTTTCACTCATAGACGATCGCTGCCACGATGTCAATGATTGTCAAGCTAGTTGTAAATTTTTTTTAGGGGGAGCAGGTCTACCTGTACTCATCAAGCTAGCCACGCTTTGTTCGCCACTTGCCCACCGCCTGCCCTAACGTCCTGGGAAATTCTAGGAATGAGGGATAGGTTCGGGAAATGGACGAATGCGCGTGTGCAATGTAGGGAGATTAGAGCCTGATGAGGGGGGGGGTGGAGGGGGCGAGAACCACGACTGATAGATCGAGAAGTGACCAGTAATTAGCGTGTCGGGAGCGACACGTGTCCATATTTCAGTTTTGCTCTCTGCTAGGTCTGGCACACAACGTGTGTGTGTATCAGTTGACCTCTGGGTACCGTCATGTTGTGAGCTGGGAGTCCGTGTGTACTCTTGAACTGAACCTAGCCAGGTTTGTCTGTATGTGAACGGCGGCGACTGGCATGAACAACAGACAGCGATTCCGCGCGATAGAGGGATCAGCATGGTGGATCGCGATTGGATGAGATGTCGGACGGATAGAATTCCCGCCCAGTGGTCACAGTTGGATATGATTAGGGGAAAGCTGATGACGGGGATTACGGCACGATGTCTGACCGCAATCTTGTTATGTTTTGGGGGGCAGCGAGTCGTGAGGAGAACAGAGATTTCAGGCGAGAAGGGACAATGATCCAGTCCCATAACGGACAATGATCCAGTCCCATAACGGTCAATGATCCAGTCCCATAACGGACAATGATCCAGTCCCATAACGGA
>NW_004799237.1:20680-22867 GCF_000002075.1 Aplysia californica | reverse complement strand
CAAATTCAAATCGGGAATTCAGATCCCAGAGATTGGAGTGTCCCCAAAACTGCGCAGTTGTGGCCAGTAGGAAATAATAGGAAGCTGTAGAAAGATTTACGAACAATATAAGAAAATATATACGAGAATTCCCCGAGGGCAGTGGTACGATAAAGCGGCTCAGAAACACCGATAGACAGGAAAACACACTTCATCTCATGACGCGCGAGCTGTAAGTGGCACTCCTGTTTCACGACACTCTCCCTTGTTTACGTATGCACGCGCATGCATTGTGGCAATTCCTTGCTTATCACCATTTCCACAAAAAAAAAATTTTATTATTCTTGCAGCATCATGATACGAAAAGCGGCTTTCGGAAGAAAAACCCAACAACAACAACAAACTTCAACGAACACACCAAGGTTTGTTTCACGACAGTAAAACCTCAGGAAAATCTCCATGGCAACCTTTCTTTTCCTGTATTTCTGGCCGACCCATGTGGATGTTATACACTGCATGAGTTGGCATAGCGAGGCAAACATGTGGCCTAGAGGTTAGGGTGTTCGCCTCTCATTCTATAGGTTCCGGGTTCGAATCTGGGTAGCGACGGAAAAATGTTCCTTAAAATTGTCTCCTTTCACCTCCTTTCCTGCTGTCTAGCAATGTTCTGTTGTCCCAAAGGGGAGATATTAGCGAGTTCTTATGCACAGTAGAACTTTAAATGGGCTGATTTATCAATGTCATGCTCATACTGTGCTGGAACAACTATCGAAATGTTCCTCTACTTCTTTTGAATGTTTGTCACTCTCTTGTGAACTGCATTTTCCGGGCTGCCTTGATAGTCAAAGCAGACTTTGTGCTGTAGAGGCTAGAGAGGTGAGCAGAGTAAGCCCGATTCCCCGTTTGGACTTCTCTGTTGACATCCACCCCTTGGCGCTCATATGGCCTTTTACAGTTGCGAGCGCCGTAAAACCTTGCTAAATTAAGAGCCATTCTGCGCACTCGTGGATCTAACTCGCGGTATGCTTAGAGGTAAGAGAATAGTAAAACAGTAGCTTCTCCTTTAGTTACAGTTTTACGGCACTTGCAACACAGTTAGGTCATAAAAGTGCGGAAGATTAAAGGTGTTGCAAGAGAGTAACAGACATAAAAAAAGGAGGAGAGATCAAGACGATATATGTTTTATAGGAAAGAGGGGGCAAACCACACCAGAGTACTCGCCAACACCATCCACGCTGCTTCTCTGAACTATTTGCTCGCTGTACACTTCGAGGTAAGACAAGAGGATAGTACAACAGTTAGAGGTAAGAGGATAGTACAACAGTTAGAGGTAAGAGATGAGTACAACAGTTAGAGGTAAGAGATGAGTACAACAGTTAGAGGTAAGAGATGAGTACAACAGTTAGAGATAAGAGGACAGTACAACAGTTAGAGGTAAGAGATGAGTACAACAGTTACAGGTAAGAGATGAGTACAACAGTTAGAGATTAGAGATGAGTACAACAGTTAGAGGTAATAGGATAGTACACCAGTTAGAGATAAGAGGATAGTACAACAGTTAGAGGTAAGAGATGGGTACAACTGTAGCTTCTAGGAACTCACCTGAGCAGAGAAATTTGATCTTGCAGAACTCCTCCTCGCTCAGCCCTTTAGCAATCTCCAGCAGGAGGACATTGAGCTCCCAGTCCTCGCTGGGAACTAGGTCACCAAAGTCAAGGCCGAACGCCGCCATAATGTTCTCTCTCTCTCTCGCTTTGCTTGCCGGCTGACAACCGGGTTTTTCCAAAGTTATTCTCGCACGATACTTTTGATTACGTCAAAAGATTCATCGAAACTTTCTATTTGGACTCCAGTGAAGCACCAAGGACAGATTTTGATGTTTTCTCTCAGGATACATCTCTGAAAAGACGAAACAAAAGAAAACCAATCAATGTCTCAAATGTCTGGTCATCACAAGATTCAACCAATCAATGTCTCAAATGTCTGGTCATCACACGATTCAACCAATCAATGTCTCAAATGTCTGGTCATCACACGTTTCAACCAATCAATGTCTCAAATGTCTGGTCATCACAAGATTCAACCAATCAATGTCTCAAATGTCTGGTCATCACACGATTCAACCAATCAATGTCTCAAATGTCTGGTCATCACACGTTTCAACCAATCAATGTCTCAAATGTCTGGTCATCACAAGATTCAACCAAT
>NW_004799237.1:18095-19460 GCF_000002075.1 Aplysia californica | reverse complement strand
TCTCTCTCTCTCTCTCTCTCTCTCTCTCTCTCTCTCTCTCTCTCTCTCTCTTGTAGATTTAAGTGTTTTACGGTGCTCGCAACTGCAAAAGGTCGTATGAGCGCGCAGGACACATTAAACATTTTTCAGTAGGTAGGAAATTTTGAATTTTGCCCGGGTGGCGGCCGAAGCCTACTCTTACCGATTTTGGAACACTAAAGGATCTTTTAGGCGAGCAACTTGCACACGGGACCTCCAAGATTATCCACCCCTGTCCGAGTGCGTTAGGGGTAGTTCTTTCCTACTAGAAGATCAGGGGTGTGGCAGAAAGACAGCGGTTAGAAGGAGCCTAGGAGAAACAGTAGAAAGGCTGCAGAAAGAGTCAGGAGCCCAGAGGAGGGGCAAAGGAGGTGAGGGGGTGGGGGCAGAAAGTGGAGATGAAAACAGACGACAGAACATTGCTAGAGAGCAGGTAAGGGTGTGAAAGGAGAACATTTCCAGAGAAGAAAATTTTCCGTCGCTATCCACTATCCAGATTCGAACCCGGGACCTTTGAATGAGAGGCGAACACCTTCACATCTAGGCCACAAGAGCTCCTCAGTTGTCTCTGCTGTTACGGTCAGCGGGTGATTGGCGGGTGCTCTAGTGTGGTTTGCTTTTTCTTTCCTATCAGGCATCTATCGTCCTTATCTCCCTTTCTTCCTTTTTATGTTTGTTATTCTCTTGTAACACCTCTAATCTTCTGCCGCTCATATTATGACCTTTTGCAGTTGCGAGCGCCGTAAAACCTCTGCTAAAACTAATTGTTACGGTCACTTCGGGGTCAGATGCCACACAATCAGGGAAGGTTCTAGGTAGTGTGGAGTGTGGACTCAAGCTATTGTTAATCGACCCGATCCGAGCCTGCTAATGGCCACCCGGTATAAAAATCATGCGCTTAAGGTTCTGTTGTCTTTTTCTACAGATCTTGAGCGCTGAACCTCATGAAGTTAGGTACTGTGAAAGAAGAAAAGACAGAACCTGTGGGCCTAGGTGTGGTTCTATGTGCTGCAACAATACGTCGAAATGAATGAAATGTCACAGTGACACGCGTCCTATGTACAGACCATTCAATCATATGTACATAACATATAAGAATCCTTTCACAGACTTCAGCATCTGTAAAATGTCACGATCAAACGAGTTCCCACAAAGGTACAAAACACACAATCATGTGTCAGTGTTTGTGTAGTGTGTAAGTGTTTGTGTAGTGTGTAAGTGTTTGTGTTGTGTGTAAGTGTTTGTGTAGTGTGTAAGTGTTTGTGTAGTGTGTAAGTGTTTGTGTAGTGTGTGTGCGTGTTTGTGTAGTGTGTAAGTATTTGTGTAGTGTGTAAGTATTTGTGTAGT
>NW_004799237.1:14054-15663 GCF_000002075.1 Aplysia californica | reverse complement strand
CCATCCATCCATCCATCCATCCATCCATCCATCCATCCATCCATCCATCCATCCAAACGTACACTCATCAATGCATCCATCCATCCATCCATCCATGCATGCATCTACCCAAACGTATGTACACATACACAATATATACTCAAAATCCTTCAACAGAGCAAGGTATGAGTACATGGATGGGTTCCGCGCAATTTACCGATCGGCGCCATCTTAATTGCGCTGCACGATTTCAACGATCGCATAACTGTATAATTCTTGTGAGCGCTTCAGTTTCATATCGCAATTTTAATTTTAATTTTAATTTTTTTAATGTTCATATTTTACCACTTTTGAAAGTATACGTGAATGTTCCTTGATGGGAGTGAAAGAATAACGATGGCAGTGAATTTGTAAAAAAAAAAAATATTTCAAAAATTAAAAATAAAATGAATGTAATGTACTTTGTGAATTTGAGTTTGATACGTATGGCATTGTATCATTCTTGTGGGCTGTTCAGCTTCATACGTTCACCTTAATTTAAATTCAAATTTTGATTTTCATAATTTTACACTTTTGAAGATATATGTGAATGTTCCATGATGTGAGTAAAAGAATGAAGATGGAAATGAATTTTTAAAATCATAATTATTTTTAAAAATATAATACATTAACGCAATCTTCAGATTGCCACGCAATTGTGCGATCGTTAAAACGCGCAGAGCGATCTTAAGATTACGCCGATCGGTAAATTGCGCGGAACACAATATTATGTATACAATACAATACCATTCTTAACGAACACCACGCCTCAGTGCACAGCTGCAGCTTACAGAGTTATTGAGGAATAGACGAACACGTTTGGACTGGAGACACTGCAGAAAACATGGTAGCCTACATCATTATCCTCACGGGAAAACTTACACAACACGGGCAGGAATATCCGCGGATTGAAGAGAAGCAACAATTAAGTAGGGTCAGATTGTCAGATTGTCAGATTGTCAGATACCCCCCACGGATTGTTACACTATCTCTTCCAGCACCGATAAGATAGACCACTTGCGTCAATGTTTTCCGCGAGAGATTCGTGGTTGGGGGCCTCTCTACTCTCCCCTCGCTGTGAACGATGGCTAGCCTCATATCTGTCGGTACAGGGCTAAGATTAAATCCACGAGGTTTGCTGTACGGTCCTTGGTAAAAAGCCTATTTATAAACATTATAACCAAAGATTCTGCTTCCTTGTTCAAGCATAGGTTCAAGTTGTTAGTAAAGAACGCCATGGTTCAAGTGCGTCGACTCCTCTAGGCCCTAGGCCTATTACATACCGGAGACAAAATCTCCAGTAGATCTCCACCCAGTGAAAGAGGTTTCCTATTGGCAACTATAAATAGCGCTTTGTGACTTCACGACAGTTGTTTCGCGAAACGTTTGTGACATGTGACTTTTGCTTCTGCCGACACCCGACCTACATAGATCCATAACTCTATGCATAGAGCTAGTCTGTTGCGTCAGCTTTTGGTTCTAGTCAAGGAGTTTAGAACTTTTCATCTCCTTAGTTGTAGAGGCCTAGTTCTAGTGGAAACTACAAAGGACACGGAAGGTTTACTAACCCCCCCCTCCCTTCTCTCCCCCT
>NW_004799237.1:8349-10958 GCF_000002075.1 Aplysia californica | reverse complement strand
CTCTGTATACATGATATACAATAAGGGTCAAGACATATGAGACTGTGCATTTTGAAAAGGTGCAAAAACAGACTGCTGCTTGTTCCCCTAACTGGCTCCTATCGGGGGCAGCCCAGTTTGTCACAATTTCATTCGAGTATTTGAGTATTGATGAGTCATAATTACACTGCACTTAAATACTGTAGTTGTAACTTAAGTTTTTTATTTTCCCCCTTCAAATTGGAGGTGTTGAGATAGTCCCTCTAAAATGTCAATTCATCTTTTGTTGCTAAATGTTCATTCCTTTTTGTATGCAAATCAAAGCAAATTTTACTGTAAACTTTCAACAATGAATGTTCTTTCGTTAAAAACAAATGAAAAATAAAATTCACTCCAGACAATCAATCAATCATTGATTTACTCTTTTTGAGAGTGTCCGTGATAACTTCCATCATGCAGGACACAGTCGAGGCCAGTGACAAACTGACAGGATTCCCCCTGTCCCGTCTCCCTCTCTCCCTGTCCCGTCTCCCCGTATCTCTGTTCTGTCTCCCTGTTCTGTCTCCCTGTCTCCCTGTTCTGTCTCCCTATTATGTCCCCCTGTTCTGTCTCCCTGTTCTGTCTCCCTGTTATGTCTCCCTGTCTCCCTGTTCTGTCTCCCTGTTCTGTCTCCATGTTCTGTCTCCCTGTCTCCCTGTTCTGCCTCCCTCCCTGTCTCCCTGTTCTGTCTCCCTGTTCCGTCTCCCCGTCTCCCTGTTCAGTTACCGTGGCGACATTCCCTGATCCCCGTGCAGCGAGCCATCCTCTCCGCCTCAAGGAATGCATCCCGCAAACTTATAACTGTGGGTGGTTGGCGGGTGCTCTGGTGTGGTTTGCTTCTTCTTTCCTAGGCTATGAAACATCTGTCGTCCTTATTTCCCCTTCTTTTTTATGTTTCTTGCTCTCTTGTAACACCTCGAATCTTCTGGCGCTCATATGACTGTATGCAGTTGCGCGCGCCGTAAAACCTCTACTAAAACTAAAACTTATAACTTACCGTGCTGCAATAAAATATCAAAGTCCGTCCTTGCTCAAGAAGACACACCGTTTGGTCAATACACACAAAGCAAAACACTAGGTCTAGGTCGTCTAGCTCGAACTGTGCTTTATCTTAGCAAGAGAATCATTAGTGAACTCGCCTTGTAAGTTGTAGCCCTGCTACACGGCGCTGTCAACATGTTGTGCACACAGTTTCAGCCAGGTTGGGGTAATGTGTGCGTGTGCGTGTGTGTGTGTGTGTGCGTGTGTCAACTGACCCGAGACGAGACCAGGCGAGATAAGATGAAGTGACCTCAGACGTGACCTATGACGTCAGTGCTGTGAGGTTAACCGTCACGTGACACAGAGGGGAAATCCCGACCTGTGAAGTGGTAGGCCTACCTACAGCCTATACGCTCTTATCTATACGCTCTTATCCCGTCTAGCCTACAGCCTACAGTCGCCCCAAGCAAGGAATCACTTCAAGTGTCCCGTCCTTGTCTGTCGGTGGAGACCTCGCGTTGAGCCGGTGGTGAAAGGCTGTAGGTTCGATTCCCGGCGGACTGAGAAAGGGGGGAACTATCGGAGCTGAACATTTTTTTAGAAAAAAATAAAAATAAAATAAGAGCTGCAAATTTTTTAGAAAACAAAACAAAACTATCAGAGCTGCACATTTTTTAGAAAAAAAAACAACTATCAGAGCCGCGCACTTTTCACGATATCACACAATTACATTGCCGATTCCACCCAACGGTTACAGCCCCCTTGACAAAATTACTCTGTAGGCCTACACCCCCCCCTCCCCCCTCCCATCCAAATATATTCGTCTTTCTGCTGACATTCTTAGCGACTTCCGGACCATTTTAAAGCTGAAACCTATACGTTCTTACTACAATATCTCTGACCGTCTAGGCTGAAACTAAAGGTACAGACCAAACAGACAGGCACTTCCGCGAGAAAGAAGGGAGAATGTGTAGCAAGAAAAGTACATAGATGGACAAGTCTCATAACTTCAATTTTTGTCCTGAGTGAGCAAGAGATGCTCCCCCGACACTTCAAAGGTCGCCCCTCTCCTGTACATGTGTCTTTATTCCTAAAAAGTTTATTTATTCAATACAAAATCTAATTATCTAGTCCCAAGCCCAATAAAACCCTGGGGGTACTTAAATATTGTAGCCTAAGATGGTACTCTTTTGGAAATCGGCAATCTGTTAATTGTATGATATCGTTACAAAAGTGCGCCATTTTGATAGTTTTTTTCTCTCGAATGTGCGCGATTTTGATAGTTTTTTTTTGTTGAATGTGCGCGATTTTGATAGGTTTTTTTTCTCGAATGTACGCGATTTTGTTTGGGTTTTTTTCTCGAAAGTGCGCGGCTGTGATAGTTTCCCGAGAAAGGACGTTGTAACTTTATGAATGGTAGTTGATTCACACACTTTTCTACAGTTTGTGCAGCTGCCATAGGAGCGAGGCTATCGGTAAAGTGAAAGTTATATACATATATATGGATTATAATAATAATAGTAATAAGCTTACATGTAGTGGCTGCGGTAACCTATGCGCCTAACAGACTACAGCAATGTATGTCCTCTGCTGAGACACAGCTTATCAGT
>NW_004799237.1:1675-3362 GCF_000002075.1 Aplysia californica | reverse complement strand
GTTTCGATTTCTCTGTTCAGTCGCCCTCCCTCTGTGAATATACTTCCGAGGTACTTAAATTCTTGGACCTTTCTGATACTGTTGTTGTTGATGTTTATCCTGAGTGGTCCGGGCTTTCTGCTTACTTTCATTGTCTCTGTTTTGTTGATGTTGATCTTCATGTAGTTGTTACATTCTTCGTTTAATCTGATGGTGTGGTGCTGGAGACTTCGTTCATCTTTGTGTGCCAGGCTTTGGTCATCTGCTAAGAGTAATTCATTTAGGACGTCTGGTTCTGTGTTGGCCTCTTTTGTAATTCTATCCATATATGTGATAAATAGTAGTGGTGATAGGACACAACATTGTCTTACTCCAGATGTTATCTCGAACCGTTCTGTGAGTCCCTCTGACGTTTTTTACTGTACTTCCTCGGAAGCTGAGAATGTTTCTGAGTGTTCTCAGAGGGTCTGCTGAGGTAATAATGGTTGTAAAGCGCATAGAGCATGCTCTTGAGCATTGATATGCGCTATATAAATACAATTATTATTTATTAGTATTACTTATTTATGCTGTTCTCGTAAACGGCACGGATGTTGTACAGGAGTTGGCCTCTTACAGTGTAGTTTTCTAGAAACAATACTGGCAATAATTCGATCTGAAGAAAGAATTGCAATTGCAACAGCCAGCTGTGGATCAGCTGCAACACTCATTACACCGTGTAGACCTGTACACAGTATCTTTAGATGTAGCTAGATGTGACGCACCAATGTGTTCTATCAAGAAGCGGACATCCTTAGCAAGGCTCATCGATGACTGCAGTGCCATAGTAATTGACGAAGCACCTTTGCTGAACAAGGCTGTCTTTGCAGCTCTGGACAGGACGTTTCAAGATACACGTATCAACTCCACAACATACACAATGGGTGGCAATGGTCTCTTATTATGTGGAGATTTTCGACAGATTTTGCCAGTAGTCAGATCTGGCACAAGAGCCGACATTGTCAACGTATGCGTCAAGAAGTCCTATTTGTGGCCAGACGTGAAAACACTGAACCTCACAACAAACACGCGTGTTCTCTTACACGGTGAATTGGAAGAAGCCTCATTCTCCAGATTGTTACTGGACATCGGAAACGGAAGGAAATCAGTTGTTGTTGAACCAGACATAATCAGCGTTCTCGAACTTGGAAGTTTCAACTTCTATTGAAAACCTCATCAACCAAGTTTTTCCCGACTTCGCCAACAATTTGGAAAATTTGCAATGGCTGTCAGAAAGGGCTATACTAGCTCCTTTAAATTTAAATGAAACAGTCTAAAAAAAATAATCACAAACTCATAGACATGATGAGTCGTCTACACCCGAAGTCTATCAGTCGATAAATACTGCACTCATCAACGAGGACGATGCAACCCACTATCCTGTGGAATTCCTGAACTCCTTTGAACTGGCAGGCCTTCCGCCCCATGTTCTGAAATCAAAGACTGGCATGCCCGTAATTTGCCGTAATGGTCCTCCGCTCTCTTAACCCACCTAAATTAATGAAAGGTACAAGATGTGTTGTAACACAAACCATGCCAAACGTCGCCGAGGTTGAACGTTTTTCTGGACCATACAAGAATGAAAAACACGAGATTCCTCGAATTATACTTCAACCAACAGACAGTGGACTACCTTTTCTATTCCTACGAAAACAAATTCCCCTCAGAC
>NW_004799237.1:0-988 GCF_000002075.1 Aplysia californica | reverse complement strand
GTCCCCAACAGTATTTTCACATGGAATATTGTATGTAGCCATGTCCCCAACAGTATTTTCACATGGAATATTGTATGTAGCCATGTCCCCAACAGTATTTTCACATGGAATATTGTATGTAGCCATGTCCCGAACTGGAGATGAAGATGCTGTTCCCATCTTGGCCCCCAACAGTCAAACCAGGAATGTTGTGTATATCCAGAGGTCTTTGGACGGTATTATACGACATCAGTCTTAGGTGAGTTTCACTTTTGAAAATTCATTTTTTTTTCAGGTAGGCCCCTATAGAATATAGAACCATCCTGTTTTAATCAAATAACTGTTTGAATTACTTTTACTGCAGTATTGGCATTTTTATTTACTTCACAACATTAATTTTTGTCTAGGAAATATTATTTTCTCGTTCATAGAACGGGTATGCAGGCTAGGTATTACATATTAGGCTTCCCGATCATGATGAAGTTGTAGACATTTGAGGTTCTCAAGAGTCAATGTGGTTGAATAAGTGTTGGCTAATTTGTAAAAAATAGTTACTGGTTTTTTTTGGTACGCGTACTCCCCCAAAATAGTTTTTCTCTCAACTCACGTCCTATGAGGAGGTCAATGACCTCAGTGGCAGGTTCTGTGACATTGTGATCTGTGCACTCTGAGGACATGCCCACGGACCCACTGACCCACTGACCCACTGGTAGATTTACGACTACTCCTGTAGCCCACAGTTAGCTTTTCGGGCTGTAGGAAAATTGATGACAAATGCGTTAATTTTTTTCTTGTCTTGTCCAGATGAAGTAGAAGGATTGATTTGTTTCAATAACTTTCGTACGGGTATGATTGAATGATGTCGAATTTGATTGTGATAGGCCCTACATAACATAGATGAGACTTTGCTGTATAATTATAATTTTTAAAATTATAATACAAAATTTGTGTGTGTTAGTAGTGTGTGTGTGTGTGTGTGTGTGTGTGTGTGTGTGTGTGTGTGTGTGTT
>NW_004799236.1:0-22853 GCF_000002075.1 Aplysia californica | reverse complement strand
CATTGCCATTGCTATGTAAAGCCATTCAAACGTAAGACAAGATGATGGACCTCTGAATTTAATTCCACACCTCTGGCACAAACAAACCAAACGGGTGGAGCATTGGAAATTCCCAAAACAACGTCAGTCCAAAAACATCTCATTTGAAGACAAACTAGTAGTGTTGAGCTTCCCTTTACACAAACAGAATATGCACTACTTACACTGATAGAAGCATCATCATCCAGCTTGTACTTGGCGCCAAGGGCAAATGTGGTGCTGCCAGTACCAGCAGTCCAGGCAAGGCTCACTGCAGCCTCTAGGCTATCATTGACCTTCTGGTGGATGGAGCCTTGGAATTCCTGGCCATCATTACTGGAATAAAAGGCAATAAAAACTCGTGAACAGAATACCTTTCTCTGATTCCAGAATGCAAAATACGATGGCCAGCTTATATAAGGGGCTTATCAAAAAGATAGGTGGAAGAACACAACTATGAGAGTAGCCTGAAATGGGTCAGAGCGACACAAGTGTCAATAGACATTACATGACAGGGGGATGCTGTAAAGTATAAGTACAAATCTGCATTTAACCCAAAATCATCTATGAGTATGAAACAAAATTTACATAATATACCTAATTAAGTTATTAACATTCAACAGTTCGCTTGTTTATACAGCGCCAACTAAATAATAACCGCAGAGCACTTTTACAACAGGATGAAAACCAGCCAAAGCTTTCACGTATCAGTTCATAAAGGACAGGATGGTTAAAGGAGTACAGAAAACGAACAAGCTTCAGGAGAAAAAAAAAATTGCATCACTGGCATATCAGGACAAAACTAATCATAACTGGTCAATGCAAATTTACAGTAACAGGGCGAAGGTGCAATAATAATAATATATGTAAGCAGATCAGCCCACTTAAAAAGTACAGTAGCCTCCACATAAAATCCCACCACAAATGGTCCTGTTATTTTAAGAACACATTCTTACAACACAAAAAGCCCCACCCTGAAGGGTTGTAATCGGATAAGACAGGGGGAAAATTTGCCATTATAGTACTGCCCATCATGTCACTCTTGTGAATGCGATCACACCCCCATTGTAAACTTCGATGAGTGTGTATGTTTGTCCCACACCAAGCTGAGGTGTGAACTCAATTGGCATTTGAGCCCTTCACATGAACTTGTCTTTTATTTCTGCACCTCAGTTTAGTACAAGCTGGTGCCTATCCACAGGGACTGTCTCGATCGTCTTTGTCATGCCTTTATGTGGTCACCTGTTGGCGGGGAGCCTGCCTTTCGTTCTTTGAATTTAATTGGTGCGGTCACAACACTATGATGCGCTACAATATGAGTAAGGAACTCGGTCAGAGATGGAAAGCTAAACATTTTGGACATGTTAAGGGTAAGAGCAATGGAATCGTCTGAAATATTGAGACTCATAACTGGATAAGTGAAAATAGCATGCCTCATCAACTTAGAGAGACCATTGTGATTGGTCGTCACTTCAGTTCATTTTAAAACACAGCAAACTTGTGGGCATTGGCCTAGTAACCTCCTCCAAACTCTTTTCTAAATTCAATAAATTCAAGCTATTTAAAGCAGACATGCAACAATAATGTGAGAAATGTTTAGTAAAGATCTGTATTTATATATTGTTGCAACTCCAATTAACTTATGGACTTCATTCTCATTTTTATTTGCAAATCCAGTCTTGAAAGCTCATAAATTTTTTTCAGCATCGCCAAGTCCATGGGGAGCAAAACAAGAAAACGAAGAATAGGTACTTTTGGACTCAAACACGTACTTCTGTACTAAGACCCTCAAAATCATATTAAATAAAAGGGAAGATCATTTTACCCATTGCAGGCCTGACTGACTATGAGTCACCAGGGATTCTTCCCCCCGGTGATTTAGGAAAGATCCTGCGTTTTCATTTCTCCCAAGCAATGGGAATCTGAGGCAAAGACTACAGAAGTTAATTTCCACTTGTATCAAAGCCATCACTTATGACACTGAACTAAAAAAAAAAGGAAAACCTAAAAAACTAGTGCAACTCTTCATAAAATAACATTACAAAACTCGAAACAACTGAAAACAATTTTTAAATAAAAAATAACAAGCAGAGATTTCAGATGAAATAACACAAAATTGGAACAATTGAAAACGAACATAAGCCTACTCGTCATCCCAGGTGTTGTTTCTGAAAGAATTGACAAAATATCAGAATGGTGTTCATACTTGAACATATAAAAATTTATGAAAGTACAGGTACATAAACTTAATAGTTGTCTCATCATAATAAACTTTTACCATCAGATCTCATTCTCATTGTATTTATCATTATAATCTCAGCACATAAACATTAATCGAAAAAAAGAATGTATTGGTGAGAAAGGTACTGCTCATCTACCCTTTTTGTACTACAGACATGTCCAATGTATAACACATGTCCATCCAACAATAAAAAGGTTTTGACCTTTATCTTTTATCACTTTTCCTAACTACAAAAAGCCAACGTCGCTTTCTAGCTTCCTGCAACTGACCCCCAGGTCAATATTCATACCTGAGCACTGACCCCAATGCTGTATGCTGTTGCAGTCCCATCCAAACTATATACCAGGTTGGCAAATTCTATGTGCTGACCAAACAGCTGTAATTTGGATGGGATCTTTAATTGAATTAAAAGCCACCGGGATAGAGCACACAGGGAAAATGCATGGTCAATGATTACCAGACAAGATCATACTTACACATTGGTGGTAAATGAGAAATCTCCACCATTGTATCCAAATCCAAAATTGCTACGCGTCAATTTTGACTTGGAGGAGTCAAATGACATTTGGTATCCAGCAAGCCAGCCTTCATACCTAAAATGGAAAGAAATCGTTTGTTTCTCAAAGAGATAAGTACCAGGAGCAACTTTCAGTGATTCATAACCGCTTAATGACCCTTAGAAAATAACAGGATGGGCTGCAACAAATAACCAGTTATTTGGAATGTTTAAGACAATGTCCAGTTTTCAGTAGTCACACAAGCAGCAATCGAGAATCTTTGATTACCAGTGTTTATTTTTAAAATAATGATATCAAGAAAAAATAAATTCATCACCCGAAATAACAGTGATGCTCAAAACATACCATATTTGGCAGAAAAGAATAACAAATCTTGACAATACTCACTTGAGAAAAGTAAGAAATTTTGTTTGAATTTATTTACTTCTCAAAAGTGCAACGTTATCTCGATATTCCCATTTACCAAAGTTCACTGTCCTCATTAAAATACAGTCATTTTTAAAGCAATAAAGCCATAAACAGGACAAATAGCTGCACATAGCTGCATACCCAAGAACAGCGGCACCATGCACAGTTGGTCCAGCGAAGTCAAAGTCAACATCACAGTTCAAGTTCAGATAGTCCATCTTGTATGCACTCTTGACTTTTCCGCTCTTTTTTCTAAATATGAAAGAAAATAAGAATGAAATTAAAAAACACTATTCCTTCAATTATCACTACACGTCTGTAACAGAAAAGTCTTTAAGGGCAAGGCCAGTCTCTTGTGAAAAAAAAAAAAATTTAAAAAAATGAACACATACATGAGGCATATTAAAAATAGTAGCTGCATACATGTCTGTTCCATAACAGGATAGCAATGTTACAATGACAGCAGATGAATTTGTAGCAGTGTTTGAAAAAAAAAACCCCAAAGGTTTTCAATAATTACATTTTGGTTTTCAAAACAAAACAAAAAAACACCAACAGTCATGATTCAAGTAGGGATCTTATAAAGCATGAAATAAATTTTAAAAAACCACAAAAAAAACTCTCAGACAGGACACCACAAAATCACATAAAAATATTCACCCTGTCTGTGGGGCAAATGAAGTATCAAAGGTAAGATCAAGTCCCTCAGCAAGTTGATCCTCAATCTTAACTTCTGTGTTGAGCACATTTTCTGTTGTCCACTTTTCAGTGAAGGTGAGTCCTGTTGAGAAACCAATGCAAGGTATTAGTAATGGAGGCATGTGTATGTCTTAAATGTACCTAAAACGAATATAAACCCAGAGAGTGAACTGAGATGAAGGAAAATAATCTTGACAATATTTTGTTTCCTGCATTTAACAAATTTTTATTGACTGGCCCATAAATGAAAATGACACATTTAAGTAATTGATTGGATTTTAAAAAGTTTCAGTAAAGGTTTTATCGGCACTTGCAACTGCATAAGGTCATATGAGCGCCAGAGGATTAGAGGTGTCAAAAGAGAGGAACAAACATAAAAAAGAAGGAGGGGGAGATAAGGACGATGGGTGTTTGATGGGAAAGAAGCAGCAAACCACACCAGAGCACCCGCCAACCACCCATATTGATTGGATTAGACAGCTCAAAGATATGCTTGTTACAATACTCAAAATGACTGATGTTTATTATAATGGTTACCATGGACCAATATGAAAAAACCCCAACAAAAAACGTATCTACAAAATGAGAGTATACAAGTATCCTACTTAGCCACTGAAGTGGTATATGTGAGGTTTTATAAGAAGGGAGTTGATTGTAAGTTAAATATACATTTTTTAAATCACTGTAATTTAGGTAGCTCCAAATAAACCACTTTGGTGTTTTTAAATACCAGTATCCTTTTTTTATATATAGAAAAGACATGTTTGAATTTTTGTTGTTTGCCCTAACAAAAAAAATCATTATTTTCTAAAACATGGTCAGACTAAAGCAGTACACAAAAATGCCTTGATCCAACAATGTTGGTCATGAGGTTTTGGCCCGATAGGTAACAGCATAATATGTATCATTACATGAAGGAAACAGATGCTCCTCAATTGTGAGGAACAGAGTTATTATTGGATAATAAAAATACCCATCTATCTCAAAGAGAGGTTGAGATATTTGCAATTGAAGGGGGAGGGGCTCATCTGGTGCAAGAGGTAATCTGGCAAGAACATGGCCACCAAAGCTTGACTTTCAAACCTGTAGTGTCCCTGGAAGCTGCAAATTTATCTTTCGTGCTTTTGTTCAATGTTTTTCAGTAAAATCCATGCAATAAAATTTGTTGAGCCCAAAACATTATCGTTAATATTGCCAAAGAGGTGGAAAAATGTCAATTTCTTTGATTTCATTATTTTTCAGAGCACCTGATATCACCATGTCAAACATATGGTGAGTAACAAATATTTGGACCTCTGTTCACTATATGTTTGCAAGACTGTAGTACCAAAAATAGGAATGATGAAATCTCATGTACCGGAGCCATAAAACTAAATCTGGAAAAAGTATGAAAAACGACATAAAATAAAAGATAGCATGCTTACCATATTCAGTCCACTTGTCCATGGTTTCCAAATTGCCAGCTACTTTGCCTGTGTCTCTGTTTGAGTTCAGGGCAGATTTGAATTCAACACCATTGTCGGTTTTTGATTTAGCATCAAGCTTGAAAAATCCCCAGTCTGATGAAAAAGTACAATCTCAAAGTAAATACATACTGAAAACATTCAAAATTGTACAATTTTATCAGCACTTGTAGTTACATAAACTGAAAAGGAAAACACAAAGATTAAGACTAGGACAGAGATTTTCTTCAACAAAAGAGGGTAACTTTTGATACGACCCATTTGCAGATGTGTCAATTCCTGGAATTTGGAGAAAAGAAATCGTAGGCAGCAAGACTACATTCTATACCCCACCCCATGAATTGTCACATTGTGATGAACAGCCATCTAAATGGGTACAACTACTTCAGATGAAGTAAATCAGGTACAAGAAATATTTTGGATTTTAGCAGTATAACCAAGCAGAATGCATTTTCTAGTCCTTTGCTCGTAATGAAAAATTGCAAATAGCTATACAATAAGAGGAAACAAGGAAGGACTTCCGAGTAACGAGCGACCACCCCAACAAAGTCTAAGAGACCTAACCCTAGGCCTAACCCCAAAAAAAAGAACCTGCAACGGGCCTCATGTAAAAAGGCCAGCACAAGTCCAAAATGAAAAAAAAACAAAAAAAACACACACACACTCCAAAACAAACAAGGAGCATAGTATGGCCTAGATCTAAATCTACATCTAGATCTACATTGCTATTATAATAGTATTAATAGGCTTTGATACAATAACACAATAGAATTGGAATATGAATCCTCCATTATAGATCTAGTAATCTAAATAAATCTAGATCTTGTTGAACAAGTGAATAGGAATAGGCCTTGAACTAGAAATCCGCATCCGATTCCAAACAATGTGACTCAGCTGAGTCTAGAATCTAGATGATTCTAAATAAATAAATAATTCACGCACCTGATGAAATGCTTTTTACCAACATTAATATTACAGCACAACCTAAGATAGGGCTTGACACAATAGAATTGGAATATGAATCCTCCATTGAGTTCTATAATGATCTAATATAGATCTAGATCTAGATTCTATTAGTATAGTGAGTCGGGACTTGAATGAATCCACATGATCTGAACAATTGAATTAGTCAACAAACGAAATTCAAAATGGCCGCTCGAGCACGAAACTGAAAGTAGATAATTTAGATCGTCGTCCTTTTTCGTATTCGCATTTCTACTCCGGTTCCGACAATTATGTCGGAAATGCCGATGTCGGCACGATAACGAAAGTGCCGACAAAGCCGACAGGAGAAAAAGGGGGCGCTGGCAATCGGCCAGGCCTCGCACTACGCACATTGACTGGTAGAGGTGGGCCTTGCGATAGCATCGGCCGCCTCGTGGGTCGGGTCGCGATTGTCGGCAAACATGCAGGTCCATTAAGTCCTAAAGAGAAGTGTAATAACTCAAAAGAGGACAGTGTGTCTTAAAACCCAATTTATACCCGACACTTTCACCAAGCAGTGGTATATTGACTTATGTTTCAGTAAGTTTTATGGCACTTGCAACACAAATAGGTCAGTCATATATAAGTGTAGAGGATTAGGTGTCAAAAGAGAGAAATGTTTTTCTTAAAAAAAAAAAAAGACAAGAAAGACATGTTTGATAGGAACGGAGCGTTGATATTTTACCAAGCATCAACTGTTGCCACTGATGGACTAAGAGGTTAGCCTTTGTTCCTTTTAATACTGTTGCCACATATGGTGAATATTCAGCTGAATCTGCCCAGGACAGAATCGCAAGGGGCCAGAAAAATATTTCTTCTTAGACAGGACAACTAAAGGACGGGGTAGGATGGTGGTGGTGGTGTATGTCCCCAGAGGGCCATCCATTTTTTAAAAATCCACATATAGGATGTTTCACACCCTCACAGACACAATTTACATCATTGAGGAGGCAGACTTTGTCCTGTCAGAGCCAACCCAGGCTGAGAGGGATACAACATCCCACAGAAAAACTGATACTGGATAAAAATGCACCTCACACAGAATTCGAATTTAAGTCTTCTGCTCCTATTGGTGAAGTAGTTAACCTGAACCACATTCATCATACGCAATGGGATCAACGGTCGCCATAACATTGCTGGCAAGTTCACACTTTGCAAGTGCTATCCTAGCTGCTCTATCTTACGCCATCACAGTGCGTGCATCTCATTAGAACAAATGTTTGACCGATGTAAACAGAAATGATTGACCGTCTCCTTTGCTATCATACTAGGCCCCATCCACCCATGTAATAAGTAAGCACAATCAATCATTGCCACCCCTTTTCTGCATATATAACAATGATTGTGGACTTTTTTCTCTGACGGCTATATAATCAGGGTGACAGTCTGCAGTCAAAAATTTAATTCCACACCTCTGGCTACCCAGGAAAGTTTCCATGCTGGCATGCAACTTGAGCAGTTTAAAGGCAAGAAACCCAGAGATTTCACACACACTCCACCTTGACCACAAGCACCCCATCCCTTCCTCATCTGGCGGCGTGAAGTAAAGGCAAGAGCCTACTGAACCAAACCTTGGAGTTTTGTTTCAAATCAGAGTTGCACTGAAAAAACATTTTTCATCTTCGACAGGTACAAACACCCCCCCGAAGAGAAGGAGTTTCCAGTTCATGAAAGTTTTCCTCTTAGATGCATAATCTATAACAAGAGAAATTTACGATGGGGGGAGCACAGGAAGATTCTGTCATGAAAAATCAGACTGTATATAATAAAGGCAACAGTTGGCAGTAGAGCCAAATTAACATGGTAATAATAGATGGTTTTGGAGAAAAAAAAACATAACAGAAAAGGTAGATCAATAACATGCATGTGATCATCAAAAAGACAAAAACAAAACTCACCTTGTGTCCTCCCTGGTTGATGTTTTTGCCATCTATCAAAGATGACACTGTGAGTTTCACACCTGAAAAAATATGTTTAAATACAGTGACAAGTGTTACAAGTATTCTTGTTTAAACGAAAGTACAGGTACATAAACAACAATGCTTCCTTCAATTATTTATTCATCACTTTACCAAATAAGGAGAAAAAAATGAATATAAAGAAAGGAAAGACATTTTCCTTTATAAATAACAAAACCACAGGTTGATGTAAAAACTTCAAATTGCCTTTCGCAGTATCAACTGCTTTACACTGATTCCCCTAACATGAAATGACTTTTTAACGCAACCCCAATTACCAGATATTTTCAGTAATTGACATCAGCATCATTTTGCTACTGATAATTCTTTCCTCTTGAGATCTATAAGAAAGGAGTTGATTTAGATTATACCCTAGACCATTTATCAAAATCTCTAAAACGATGTAATGTATTGCCATGCAACCAACCCCCCACCCAGACAAAACATGAACCAGCTATCCAAAAGCTTAATTTATTTATTGCAACCATCAGAAATATAATGTAAGAACCCATTTTTGTATTTACCCAATGGTAAGAGTAATCATTTCATCCTAGCATTGTTCAACAGTCACTGTATATGTGTAAAAAGTATTTCAACTTACCGTCTCTCAATTTCTGGGTGTATCCAAGACCCACATGGCTGGAATTATTCACCTTGGCCTGAATGAAAAAGAAACAAACAAAATGATGACATTTTTGAATAAATATTTTAGAACACATTTCACAGGATTAACACTAATATGATGGTGAAAACAATTCTCTGAAGTTCTTGCTTTGAAACAAGCCATATCTCAAGTTGACTAAGCAACATTCGAATTGATACAAGTAAATGAAAATATACTAACGCTTAAATAAGAATGAAAAAGCACTATTGAGATCTGCTCTAGCAAGCCTTTAAACTATCCGTACGTAGTGTTTTACTATCGTATCCATACAACGTGGGGAACTCTGTGCCACCACTTTCCAAACAGGAAATTTACTCGTTAATCCAATCCGTAGGCTTTGTATAACAGTCTGTCAAAATGATTTTTTTCTGAGAAATACAGAAAGTTTCAAAGAGATCTTCGTACTAGAAGTATTCTAAAATATGAACAATACAACCCCGGGGGTTAAAAATGACCCCAAGGCGAACAGAAAGGGTTAAGCAGCACAATGATGCCACGTAAGAATGGTCATCAGTTGAAAGAGTGTAAACAGAATACAGCTTTACTTCCTGATGAAGGTCCAGGACAAAGTCTCATTGATCAGAAATCTTGAAATCAAACAAGCCCTTTCACTCTGTCATGTCTCTCTTCCGTTTTCCAAGCACCAAGTGGTTGTCATATTGATGTATGGGTATGGCATTATTAAATGCACCAATGTAAAGTAGCAATGCCAATCGCCCGCCGAGCTTTGGGCCAGAAATCGGGCTCCGCGCGAGGGGTAATTTTTGGGCTGCTCGGGATCCGAGGCGACTCTCTTCTAAGTAGTTACGGGAAAACTTGTGGATGAAAACAAATGAAACTTGGCAACCAATCAGAGGAAAGGTCTAACTAACGACATGCGAGCGTACAATGCCGAATGATTTCTAGAATCTGAGAAATTGCAGTGTTTGTGCGATTTTCCTCTGCGGCTATAAAAATTAGTGGAGCTGCGGATTGTTTGCTGACCAGACAGGCACCCCACATGTCTTCTTTATTGTTGCAAAATTTCAGATCTCTGTGTGTAGCATATTTTACGTACCAACTTAAAATTACCACATATCCATGGATAAAACACTAGAGCTGGAAACTAGATCATGGACTCCACACGCTAGTTGCCGGCATGCGAGAGGCATGTGATTGGCTAGCTTCAACTAAATAGGTCACAGATGACTTCATTGTGGGTTTCCCCGATACCACTTTGCAAAGTAGTAGAAGGGGTGATCGATCCCAGTCAAACGATGCTGCACAATTCAACAAATTTTCACGCAAATATTAGTCTAAAAGATCCAAAGTAATAAAGGCATTGAAAAAGTGATAGCAGAACTAGATTCTGCACTAAAAATCACAAGAAGACACCAATTTTCATTCATATATTCCCATTGATTACTGACTTATGAACAGTTTTCCCTCAAAACACATTAAAAAACGTCCCATTTTTTTGGCGATATTTTCCTATATGAAGGTCCCCCAAAATTTTGCAATTAAAAATCCCAGTAACTTTTAAATTTATCAATGGATTAACCCCCCCCCCCCAGTTCTAAGAATTTACTCTGCTTTCATTTAAGCTTGTTTGGATAAAAATTTAATTTTTCATTGCCATTGCTATGTAAAGCCATTCAAACGTAAGACAAGATGATGGACCTCTGAATTTAATGGCACACCTCTGGCACAAACAAACCAAACGGGTGGAGCATTGGAAATTCCCAAAACAACGTCAGTCCAAAAACATCTCATTTGAAGACAAACTAGTAGTGTTGAGCTTCCCTTTACACAAACAGAATATGCACTACTTACACTGATAGAAGCATCATCATCCAGCTTGTACTTGGCGCCAAGGGCAAATGTGGTGCTGCCAGTACCAGCAGTCCAGGCAAGGCTCACTGCAGCCTCTAGGCTATCATTGACCTTCTGGTGGATGGAGCCTTGGAATTCCTGGCCATCATTACTGGAATAAAAGGCAATAAAAACTCGTGAACAGAATACCTTTCTCTGATTCCAGAATGCAAAATACGATGGCCAGCTTATATAAGGGGCTTATCAAAAAGATAGGTGGAAGAACACAACTATGAGAGCAGCCTGAAATGGGTCAGAGCGACACAAGTGTCAATAGACATTACATGACAGGGGGATGCTGTAAAGTATAAGTACAAATCTGCATTTAACCCAAAATCATCTATGAGTATGAAACAAAATTTACATAATATACCTAATTAAGTTATTAACATTCAACAGTTCGCTTGTTTATACAGCGCCAACTAAATAATAACCGCAGAGCACTTTTACAACAGGATGAAAACCAGCCAAAGCTTTCACGTATCAGTTCATAAAGGACAGGATGGTTAAAGGAGTACAGAAAACGAACAAGCTTCAGGAGAAAAAAAAAATTGCATCACTGGCATATCAGGACAAAACTAATCATAACTGGTCAATGCAAATTTACAGTAACAGGGCGAAGGTGCAATAATAATAATATATGTAAGCAGATCAGCCCACTTAAAAAGTACAGTAGCCTCCACATAAAATCCCACCACAAATGGTCCTGTTATTTTAAGAACACATTCTTACAACACAAAAAGCCCCACCCTGAAGGGTTGTAATCGGATAAGACAGGGGGAAAATTTGCCATTATAGTACTGCCCATCATGTCACTCTTGTGAATGCGATCACACCCCCATTGTAAACTTCGATGAGTGTGTATGTTTGTCCCACACCAAGCTGAGGTGTGAACTCAATTGGCATTTGAGCCCTTCACATGAACTTGTCTTTTATTTCTGCACCTCAGTTTAGTACAAGCTGGTGCCTATCCACAGGGACTGTCTCGATCGTCTTTGTCATGCCTTTATGTGGTCACCTGTTGGCGGGGAGCCTGCCTTTCGTTCTTTGAATTTAATTGGTGCGGTCACAACACTATGATGCGCTACAATATGAGTAAGGAACTCGGTCAGAGATGGAAAGCTAAACATTTTGGACATGTTAAGGGGAAGAGCAATGGAATCGTCTGAAATATTGAGACTCATAACTGGATAAGTGAAAATAGCATGCCTCATCAACTTAGAGAGACCATTGTGATTGGTCGTCACTTCAGTTCATTTTAAAACACAGCAAACTTGTGGGCATTGGCCTAGTAACCTCCTCCAAACTCTTTTCTAAATTCAATAAATTCAAGCTATTTAAAGCAGACATGCAACAATAATGTGAGAAATGTTTAGTAAAGATCTGTATTTATATATTGTTGCAACTCCAATTAACTTATGGACTTCATTCTCATTTTTATTTGCAAATCCAGTCTTGAAAGCTCATAAATTTTTTTCAGCATCGCCAAGTCCATGGGGAGCAAAACAAGAAAACGAAGAATAGGTACTTTTGGACTCAAACACGTACTTCTGTACTAAGACCCTCAAAATCATATTAAATAAAAGGGAAGATCATTTTACCCATTGCAGGCCTGACTGACTATGAGTCACCAGGGATTCTTCCCCCCGGTGATTTAGGAAAGATCCTGCGTTTTCATTTCTCCCAAGCAATGGGAATCTGAGGCAAAGACTACAGAAGTTAATTTCCACTTGTATCAAAGCCATCACTTATGACACTGAACTAAAAAAAAAAGGAAAACCTAAAAAACTAGTGCAACTCTTCATAAAATAACATTACAAAACTCGAAACAACTGAAAACAATTTTTAAATAAAAAATAACAAGCAGAGATTTCAGATGAAATAACACAAAATTGGAACAATTGAAAACGAACATAAGCCTACTCGTCATCCCAGGTGTTGTTTCTGAAAGAATTGACAAAATATCAGAATGGTGTTCATACTTGAACATATAAAAATTTATGAATGTACACGTATATAAACTTAATAGTTGTCTCATCATAATAAACTTTTACCATCAGATCTCATTCTCATTGTATTTATCATTATAATCTCAGCACATAAACATTAATCGAAAAAAAGAATGTATTGGTGAGAAAGGTACTGCTCATCTACCCTTTTTGTACTACAGACATGTCCAATGTATAACACATGTCCATCCAACAATAAAAAGGTTTTGACCTTTATCTTTTATCACTTTTCCTAACTACAAAAAGCCAACGTCGCTTTCTAGCTTCCTGCAACTGACCCCCAGGTCAATATTCATACCTGAGCACTGACTCCAATGCTGTATGCTGTTGCAGTCCCATCCAAACTATATACCAGGTTGGCAAATTCTATGTGCTGACCAAACAGCTGTAATTTGGATGGGATCTTTAATTGAATTAAAAGCCACCGGGATAGAGCACACAGGGAAAATGCATGGTCAATGATTACCAGACAAGATCATACTTACACATTGGTGGTAAATGAGAAATCTCCACCATTGTATCCAAATCCAAAATTGCTACGCGTCAATTTTGACTTGGAGGAGTCAAATGACATTTGGTATCCAGCAAGCCAGCCTTCATACCTAAAATGGAAAGAAATCGTTTGTTTCTCAAAGAGATAAGTACCAGGAGCAACTTTCAGTGATTCATAACCGCTTAATGACCCTTAGAAAATAACAGGATGGGCTGCAACAAATAACCAGTTATTTGGAATGTTTAAGACAATGTCCAGTTTTCAGTAGTCACACAAGCAGCAATCGAGAATCTTTGATTACCAGTGTTTATTTTTAAAATAATGATATCAAGAAAAAATAAATTCATCACCCGAAATAACAGTGATGCTCAAAACATACCATATTTGGCAGAAAAGAATAACAAATCTTGACAATACTCACTTGAGAAAAGTAAGAAATTTTGTTTGAATTTATTTACTTCTCAAAAGTGCAACGTTATCTCGATATTCCCATTTACCAAAGTTCACTGTCCTCATTAAAATACAGTCATTTTTAAAGCAATAAAGCCATAAACAGGACAAATAGCTGCACATAGCTGCATACCCAAGAACAGCGGCACCATGCACAGTTGGTCCAGCGAAGTCAAAGTCAACATCACAGTTCAAGTTCAGATAGTCCATCTTGTATGCACTCTTGACTTTTCCGCTCTTTTTTCTAAATATGAAAGAAAATAAGAATGAAATTAAAAAACACTATTCATTCACTTATCACTACACGTCTGTAACAGAAAAGTCTTTAAGGGCAAGGCCAGTCTCTTGTGAAAAAAAAAAATTTTTTTTAAATGAACACATACATGAGGCATATTAAAAATAGTAGCTGCATACATGTCTGTTCCATAACAGGATAGCAATGTTACAATGACAGCAGATGAATTTGTAGCAGTGTTTGAAAAAAAAAACCCCAAAGGTTTTCAATAATTACATTTTGGTTTTCAAAACAAAACAAAAAAACACCAACAGTCATGATTCAAGTAGGGATCTTATAAAGCATGAAATAAATTTAAAAAAACCACAAAAAAAACTCTCAGACAGGACACCACAAAATCACATAAAAATATTCACCCTGTCTGTGGGGCAAATGAAGTATCAAAGGTAAGATCAAGTCCCTCAGCAAGTTGATCCTCAATCTTAACTTCTGTGTTGAGCACATTTTCTGTTGTCCACTTTTCAGTGAAGGTGAGTCCTGTTGAGAAACCAATGCAAGGTATTAGTAATGGAGGCATGTGTATGTCTTAAATGTACCTAAAACGAATATAAACCCAGAGAGTGAACTGAGATGAAGGAAAATAATCTTGACAATATTTTGTTTCCTGCATTTAACAAATTTTTATTGACTGGCCCATAAATGAAAATGACACATTTAAGTAATTGATTGGATTTTAAAAAGTTTTAGTAAAGGTTTTTTCGGCGCTCGCAACTGCATAAGGTCATATGAGCGCCAGAAGATTAGAGGTGTTACAAGAGAGGAACAAACATAAAAAAGAAGGAGGGGGAGATAAGGACGATGGGTGTTTGATGGGAAAGAAGCAGCAAACCACACCAGAGCACCCGCCAACCACCCATATTGATTGGATTAGACAGCTCAAAGATATGCTTGTTACAATACTCAAAATGACTGATGTTTATTATAATGGTTACCATGGACCAATATGAAAAAACCCCAACAAAAAACGTATCTACAAAATGAGAGTATACAAGTATCCTACTTAGCCACTGAAGTGGTATATGTGAGGTTTTATAAGAAGGGAGTTGATTGTAAGTTAAATATACATTTTTTAAATCACTGTAATTTAGGTAGCTCCAAATAAACCACTTTGGTGTTTTTAAATACCAGTATCCTTTTTTTTATATAGAAAAGACATGTTTGAATTTTTGTTGTTTGCCCTAACAAAAAAAATCATTATTTTCTAAAACATGGTCAGACTAAAGCAGTACACAAAAATGCCTTGATCCAACAATGTTGGTCATGAGGTTTTGGCCTGATAGGTAACAGCATAATATGTATCATTACATGAAGGAAACAGATGCTCCTCAATTGTGAGGAACAGAGTTATTATTGGATAATAAAAATACCCATCTATCTCAAAGAGAGGTTGAGATATTTGCAATTGAAGGGGGAGGGGCTCATCTGGTGCAAGAGGTAATCTGGCAAGAACATGGCCACCAAAGCTTGACTTTCAAACCTGTAGTGTCCCTGGAAGCTGCAAATTTATCTTTCGTGCTTTTGTTCAATGTTTTTCAGTAAAATCCATGCAATAAAATTTGTTGAGCCCAAAACATTATCGTTAATATTGCCAAAGAGGTGGAAAAATGTCAATTTCTTTGATTTCATTATTTTTCAGAGCACCTGATATCACCATGTCAAACATATGGTGAGTAACAAATATTTGGACCTCTGTTCACTATATGTTTGCAAGACTGTAGTACCAAAAATAGGAATGATGAAATCTCATGTACCGGAGCCATAAAACTAAATCTGGAAAAAGTATGAAAAACGACATAAAATAAAAGATAGCATGCTTACCATATTCACTCCACTTGTACTTGGTTTCCAAATTGCCAGCTACTTTGCCTGTGTCTCTGTTTGAGTTCAGGGCAGATTTGAATTCAACACCATTGTCGGTTTTTGATTTAGCATCAAGCTTGAAAAATCCCCAGTCTGATGAAAAAGTACAATCTCAATGTAAGTACATACTGAAAACATTCAAAATTGTACAATTTTATCAGCACTTGTAGTTACATAAACTGAAAAGGAAAACACAAAGATTAAGACTAGGACAGAGATTTTCTTCAACAAAAGAGGGTAACTTTTGATACGACCCATTTGCAGATGTGTCAATTCCTGGAATTTGGAGAAAAGAAATCGTAGGCAGCAAGACTACATTCTATACCCCACCCCATGAATTGTCACATTGTGATGAACAGCCATCTAAATGGGTACAACTACTTCAGATGAAGTAAATCAGGTACAAGAAATATTTTGGATTTTAGCAGTATAACCAAGCAGAATGCATTTTCTAGTCCTTTGCTCGTAATGAAAAATTGCAAATAGCTATACAATAAGAGGAAACTTCATGAAAATTTCATCTGATAATACCCCATGAGCCGTATGACAGCGCCTCATCAAAACAGAATTCTGCACCACCTTTTTTCATTAGCCCCCCCCCCCCCCCCACATTAAAATGTGTAGCGGTAAGATGCTTCGCTCATGCGACTTGAGTTTGATTCCATAGAGGGGAGAAATTTTTCATCTTGTCTTAGGTCTTTCTGCTGGGATGCATCCATCCCTCTCACTATCAGCCTGAGTTTGCCCTGACACATAGGGTAGGAAGCCAGCCTCCTAAATGATTTAAATGGTGTCGATAAGAGTGTTGAGTCTTAATTGGAAAATGCTTGAAGACTCAACCCACTAAGGCATACTAATAGTAATTGGCAAGTTCTACTTTCTAGTCAGGTGGGGGGAAAATCAACCGCATGTTGCAGCCAATTTTAAAAAATGAATACAGGTGGAACTTCTAGGAGTAGAGACATCTATATAGGACAGGTACTTCACATATGTATTTAGATAAAGAAAACATGCATTAGATAATTTCTGCCAAAGAATTCAGGCTTGGAAGGCATGGTAGGGAGCAAGGGGCAACTCTGGATGGGGGATGAGTGAGCAAAAAGAGAAAAATTTTCACAGCTTTCTGACTCATGGAACACAATGTACCATCACTGCAATGCTGAAGCAATTTGTAGGAAAACAGTACAGTAGTGGGTATTATTAATGGCCCATTTTGTGTTCTGCAGGAAAAAATATGTGACAGTTTGGGCCCCAAAAGCAGTCCCTCTGCGTGCTGTTGTGAAAATGAAATTTTACCAAAAAATGTTTTATGCCAAACTGATCTGGGTCTTTCATAATAAAAAAAAAAAAAATTAATATAATGAATAACCCGCTTTCACATATCCCTGAAACTTTTAAAAGACACATCTTAAGACCAGTAAATATTCTTTTTTTCTCTTCAATTGACATCTTGAGTAATTAAACATGACCAGAATTATATATATTAATCGGAGTGCTTATTGGCCCACAGGGGCATATAAAATTTCCCCTAGAACATTTATTATTTGCCCACAAAATTACGAGTTATCTCCCCTGTGTTTGGTTGCCCCCCCATCCACAAATGATAATTTAAAATGAAAATACAACAGCAAAATCCCCATTAAATATCAGAGATGAGCATTTGCCAAAAGGTGGGATACCTGGGTGTGACAAATGAGGTCCAAAATCAACTTTATGTAATAATTCTTTAATCACCCATATTATATAGCCTAATGATTGCTCTTTCAGACTCAGTAACTGCCAAAGCTGTATATGCAAGGGTCTTGGTGTAATTCTGACTTGAATGACGGAAATAGCAAAAAGTTCGTTCATAACAATGATGACACAAATTTATGAATACTCGAAGTTCCTTTCTTCAGCTAGGCTGATGTTATATTTTGAGACATAGCAAATAACTTCCAAAACTACATAGAATTGACAATTTATAAAAATCTTTATTAATTTTTGATAAAATTACTTTTTTGTGTCATAATAGTTATGAACGAACAATAAGTGACCAAAATACTATCAATTATATCAAGTTTCATCGACTAGAATTGTCTAAAATAACACTCAATTGACTAATTATAGTCAAGTGATAAATGAAAGACCATTAAACAGCTATTTTTAAACGCAAACTGGTCTTAGGGCATATTATGCATAAATTTAAAGTTCGTTCATAACCATTATGACACACTGTTTCGTTCATAACTATTATGACAAATTTTACTTTTGGCCCCTAAAATTTACTTATATTGTTCTGTCTTTCACATAAAACGGTTTTCATTTATGAGGCTTTCCTTAAAATGATAGATTCCTCTATGTAGGGAGAATTCAAAGTTTATATTTCCTGAAAAACCCTTAGAATACCTTTAAAATGGTTCGTTCATAACAATTATGACAAACTTCAATTTTGACCTAAAAATTTACTCATTTTGATCTGTCATTCATTTTTTAAAACTTTTATTAAATGAAACTCTCCTCATAATATGTATCTCTGTACATGTTTTTAAAGTTTGTTAACACTGAAAAGCCCTCAAAATATATAAAATGGACTATAAATAGTTCGTTCATAACCATTACTACAAAAGTATAATACTAATTAAAATCCACACCCATACACTTATGATAAAAATCAAAATATCAGAATGTATGCAAGGTCTATTCTGTCCTTTAGTTGGGTTAAAATTAAAAATACATCCCAAAACAACTGTAAATTACATGGAATTAGGTTTCGTTCATAACCGTTATGACACACTGTTTCGTTCATAACTATTATGACAAATTTTACTTTGGGCCCAAAAAATTAACTTATTGTTCTGTCATTCACATAAAATTGTTTTAATTTATGAGACTCTCCTCAAAATAAGGTTATATGTTGGAAGAATTCAAAGTTTAATCACTGAAAAACCCTTAGAATACCTTTAATTGTTCGTTCATAACTATTATGACAAACTTCAGTTTTGACCTAAAAATTAATATTTTGACCTGTCATTTACTTTAAAATTTCATATTAAATGAAAGTTTCCTCATAATATGTATCTGTGTACATGTTTTTAATGTTTATCAACTCTGTAAAGCCCTCAGAGTACAATATGTAGTTCGTTCATAACCATTACTACAAAAGTAAAATACTAATTAAAATCCAGACCCATACACTTATCATAAAAATCAAAATATCAGAATGTAAGCAAGGTCTGATACATCCTCAAGTTGGGTTAAAATTAAAAATACATCCCAAAACAACTGTAAATTACATGGAATAAGGTTTCGTCCATAACCATTATGACACACTGTCACGTTCATAACATGATGACAATCCATTATGACAAGCATATTTTTTCCTCTCCTTCGCTTCTCTTTTGAGTCATCAGCACGATACTCTTCCATGTTCATTCCACCATGTAAAAGGATGTTGTGAAAAAGTGGGAAGTCCCTCACATGATATTTTGCAGAAATATCATAAAGTGTTTGTTCATAACATCATTATGACAAACCTGGATTATCTCAATCAAAGTCATATTTAAGCAAAACCATGCGATGGAGCAGAAAATTACCCTTCTGATGGATCAATGTCAAACCAATGTTTAATACCGGTCATTTCCCGGGATGATATATTTAACGATTTGGGTTTTCTAGACCTTGGAAAGTCTGATGATGTAATTATGACACGAGTTATGAACGAACTTATAAATTTTACTCAGCAATAACATCATTAATATAAAAAAATAAAACCCTTTTAATGGACACACGCTGTTATGATGGTGTATACAAACTATTTTCAATGTTTGAATGCACTACTGTTTGATAGTTTAAGATTAACAATATTCTGTATTTAACATACAATTACGTGTGCACTCAGGATGAGTAAAAAATGCCCTATTTTTAGTACTATTATCTTTCTATGTAGAGATATAAGATGCACACATCAATCTACTTGCTCATGCAGCTTGACCAACTTATTTCCTTGCCATATGCATAAAGTTTTCAGAAGAAAACATATTTTACCATGAGTAGTGGTTGATTAAAAAAGTCCTCATGCAAACACCCCCACCTTTTGGCAAAAGCTCAGATATTATTTTATTTTACAATTATACACTTCTCAAAGGCTTAAGTTAATATATTTTACATCTGAAAGTAAGTCAATTTCTACTATATTATTAAGGAAGTATAGATCTAGATCTTGAATGACTCCCAAACCAACAAGATCCCAAAAGATTACAAAACCTCATTTGTGTTATTAAGGATACAGAATGCTAATAATAATAGCCGTATTTATTATTTAATCTTAAATCTAAAACTGTTAAAGCTAGAGAAAGAACGAAAAGTCCTCTCATCTTCAAAAATAGCTCAACAAATTAGTCCATCAATCAAATATTTTAAATTGAGAATGTATAGTTTTCCAATCTAATGCTAAAAATAAAAAAATGAACAATAGCTAAGAAGTTAGAGAACAAGTTGGGCCAATACCATGTATGAAATACTTTGAAAATCACGCATTAAATGGCCCATGTGGGCCAATAAGCCCCAGCTTATTTGCCCATGTGGGCCAATAAGAGCAGCCAATATTATTATATAAGAAGGTGAAAGTGACTTACTATATCCTTTGCTGAAAACATCCTTGGCAGACTTGCCGAGATCTGAGTAGGATGGGGGAGCCATTTCTAGTTCTGGGGACATAAAAGAAAAAATAATAATATGAGAAACACAGAAAATAGAAGCCTTCCCCTAAACCTTGAAAAAATAGTGGCTCAGTGTGCCTGACTTCCACGATCAGCTGCATATTGCCTTCTTGATCAGCATCCTGAGCATACAATATATTGAAAAACAGGAAAAGCCATTTCATTCCATATAACAAAACTGACATCCCTTTTCAAAATACAGTGAATCAAATTAATTAGTGGTTTTGAGAGGTCCAAAGAACAAGCAATAATCAAGACTACAATCTCCATATTATAGTCCTTTTAAAGACACATGTCATTCTCATTAGCAAGCCTTCCTTTTATCCATCCACAACACTTAATATTAAATAGCAGTTGGAAAGCAAACACATTTCATTTAATTATAACAAAGAAGAAAGATTCACAAAAAAAGTTGTACACACACACAAGCATGTGTGCGCACACACAGCCCAAGCATTCGGCGATGAAATCTTGTGACATAGCCCATCACCCGCTAAGCGGCCACGGTGAGATCTAGTCAACTGGTGATGGAAGCCCCGGAAGACGACAAAAATATATGGCGGAAGTTCGTCATCTATATTTGGGCCAATCATAGATGTGTGCTTGGTGCTTGCTGTAATTTCATATCTTTTGAACTAGGCCTATTGGAAAAAGGAGTAAAAACAAAAAGGCTCAATCTGAAATTTACTGTGACTACACAGTCAACAAGGACACCTTTTTTCTACGACAACTGCTTTGGAATTTGGCATGTCAGTAACCCATATGAATTTAGCCTACTTAGGCCTACATTAGATCTATTTAACCCTTAAAACCCTGAATTCTTTTTTTTCATACCTCCATGGAATCCTGAATTAAAATTGAGATACTAGGAAAAAATAGGTTGGTTCATTGTTTTGTTTACTGTGTCTTTAATTGTTGTTAGATTTTACTGAAGTTTGAAAATGGTATGTATATATGAATGCACAGTCTGAACAAAAGGGGAACAGGTTAAAACACTGGTTTTTAGGACCAACTCTATGAGTTAAGTATTGTGTGTGATCCCCGACTCCACTTCAGTCAAAGTATCATTAGACCCAGCCATAGATTTAGCCTCTGGTAGCTTTAGTGGTGATCCCCTGCCAATTCCAGTATCTTCAAAATCATCATCTATGTTATGCGGCACATTGCAATCGTCTTCAACAGTCATATTTATCGATATATCCGACTGGGAGATCATTATTGGGGTCTGGTTAGGGTAAAAAATGTCAAAAATTTTGCGCCTAAAGGGCCTGGCAGCGAAAAGTGACTGATTTTTCTTAAAAACTAGCAAAATTTCCAAACTTTTGGTGTAGAACTTGCTCTCATGACATTATCGGTACTTTCTGCTCGCGACAGAGTTATCTGGAGTTACATCCCCTGTGTCTAGCACTGGGAATTAAACGATAAAGTCGACCAGCGGTATAGGAAAATACAGCGTCAGCGGTTACCAGCGGTATAGGGTTTTAAGTGTTAATAAATGTCTCGCACAAGAAGTATTTAGATTGGCCGTGGCTATATGCGTATGACTCTTCCGTGTGCATAGCCTCATGGCTATGTGTACGACCCTCTAAAGTATAGATTTAGATCTAGCCTAATTCCTAATTTTAAAAGTATGCTCAAGGCTTTAATAATCCCTCAGCTGGACCGCGTCACTTTATCTATCGATATCTTGGCCAAGACAAACATCATGTATAACAAGATAGTTCATTCCTCTGTTTGAACCAATTAAAAAAGTGTCCTTAAAATTCAGTGGCGTCCTCTTCGAAAAGTGCGGATGGCGATCAGAGTTACCCTACTTGTGTGAAAAATAATAAAAGTGAAACTAACACACTGTGCAATTTCTATTCTTCAGAAGAAATGAAAGAGAGCTTCAAAACAAAGACTGCAGTGTCATCTAAACCAATGCGCGGACTTTCGCAGACACTTCTTTGGCTAAGGGAACTATCCTGTTACGTACAATCTTTGGCCAAGAGACCCTCTTCGAGGTCAAGATAACTTAGCAATGACATGAAAAATTAAATTTTCATCCAAATTGCTTAAAAATTGACTTAAATGAAAATAGAGTAAATTTAAAGAACTATGGTTTTTAAATTTTAAAAATCCATCGATAAATAAAAAAGTTATTGGGATTTTTGTTTGCAAAATGTTGGAGGACCTTCATATAGGAAAAAATCGCCAAAATGTGGGACATGTTTTGATGTATTTTGAGGAAAAACTGTTCAT
>NW_004799235.1:19448-22904 GCF_000002075.1 Aplysia californica | reverse complement strand
TCTCTCTCTCTCTCTCTCTCTCTCTCTCTCTCTCTCTCTCTCTTTGTCTCTCTTTATGTTGCGATTTGATTTTTTGAAAGCAGTTCAGTCAAGGAGTACCTGCACTGGGTGAAAGGTTACGAACTAGGAAGAAGTAACAATAGGAGTTTGCAGTACTTTGTTTGCATACGTTTGTTTCTTTCTTCAATCCTCTCCTTTCATCTTTAGTTGGGTTTTTTTTTTGGGGGGGGGGCTCAGGTTTGTAAGACTTAAGATCAAAAACCGTGCCGTGCCAACGCTAGCTTCATACAGCGAGCGAGCGGTGTTTTGTTCGTACGCTCGTGTACTCTTGTATCACTGCCTCTTCCTCCCCAAGGTCTCGTCTCCCTTCTTTCCGTTGTTCGAACACCTTCAGCTGCACAGCTGAGCCCAGCCGTCTGTCTCCGAGTCTCTCCACGTCAAATAAATCCAGCGGTGCGGAGTAAATCACAGAAAGCACTGGTCGTTGTTGGGTTGCATGCGGCGGAATTTACAACCTCCTTAGTCCGGAACTATTTCTCGAGCAGGTGCGCGCGTTTCCGACTCCGCCTCCCCGAGCGATCAGTCAGAGTGATCTCCCCCTCCGCTCGAGCGGAACGTACCGGCGCGTGGTCCGACTTTGTCCTGAAGTACGAACACAAATTAACGGAGAAAAGATGTACAAAAATAGATCTTCATTAAAACCACAGGAGCCACCGCTCTCCCTGAACAAAGTTAAATATTCTAAATAGGCTGCTTACCCCCTACCTCCGCACCCTAGCTCGGGTAACCCCCGGACGTTGTCTGTTTAACCAGACCTGTGATACGTGTATTATAATTAGAACAGGGGCAGCTGATGTGTCGTAATGCTGGATCATGTAGCGGTATGGGGATAAAGTGGCTGAGAGACAATATAGGCAGCTGGGAGATGTGGTTGAGTGGAGATGCGATCTTTATAGAATTCATACTGAGCGAGACTTGACATTGTTCTGTTTGGCAGAGCAGGCTTTATGAGGAGCGTTTACTCCGAATTTATTGACCCTAGAACTGATGGGGCGCTGGTTTGGGGGAAATAGGGCGTGTATGGAAGATACATACAATGTTATAAAGAAATTATGACGATGAAAGAAAACTTCAATGACTGTCAGTTTACGTGGGTCGTTGAGTGTAAAATAGGAACATAATGACGATAATCATGTTGTGGCAAAATGGCCCTGCTATTCTTATCCAAAACTTTTCAAAAAGAAATCCGTACGTGCGATATGAGTGAAGCAAATCTTTTGTTGTTCTTTGATCAAAATCGGGTTAAAATGTGCTTAAGAAGTGACTGATCGCTTTTTCTTTTTCTCTTTTACTTTCTTTCACTCCAAAATTCAATGCTCATTGAGAATGATTTCTGACTTAATTTGGTATAGAAATAGTGACTAACTGTCTGTCTTGACATGTAAAGCCAGGTGAACCGGTATTCATTTTGTCCAAAAAGAAAAAAAGGGCAACAACGATGCATCTCCAGCGAACATCTCATGCATGTCTAAGGGCAGATGTTCTCGTGTGTTGTTTCACCATTGGATCAACTACACCTCCTGGAAGGATTCATTACCCCAAATCCAAATGCTCTTTTACGGTATTAGAAAAAGGCATGAGAACTTACCAGTACTCTTAGGAGAGTTTGAACTCAATCATTCGATTTTTATCTTCTAAATAGTTATCACAACGACCACATTAAAGATGGTTCCTGTTGGGTACGGGATAGAGGGTGCCCAATGTGTCTCGATCGTGACTCATTGGAGCAGAAGAAGATAGGACTAACGTTAACATTACTTAAACGCAATCCCACATCATTACTCATCACCACCATTATTTCTAAAAGCATCACTGCTCTCAGATCATAATTTAACTGACATTTATAATCCTTGAATCTCTATCTTTCGACTTGTCATACTAGGTATGTACGTAATACACCTTTAAACACTATCGTATGCACTTTTTTCTACTAATCAGATGGCGTCAATCTCATATAAATGGGCAAGGGATTTAAAAACAAAAACTAAAAAACAACCCCCCTCCCAAACCAAATTTTAAAAACCCAAAAAACTACACCCCCTGGAAGCGTTCACTGTGTCTATTTAAATTTATTATTACTCCAAATCTAAATACTCTTTTACGATAATTAGAAAAAGACATGATGAGAATTTACCAGGAGCTCCAGTAGGCTTTTACCATAATTTTTGCCTTAAGATGCAAAGCTCTGTCCGAACGAACCTGGAATTTAACTCACAACCCATTTTTTTCAATCGTAGTTTAATCATTACGTCCCATACAGTAGGGTCAACTTATCAATTAATTATCAATTTCTGTTCTTTGAAAACTGAAACACCTTTTCGAGAAAAAAACAAACAAAAACACATCCACAAAACCTCTTGTCTAAGTAGATCCAACTGGATTTTTCCCCTTTTTTACGGAACCAGTTACAGCCAGCCTACTAGGAGGAAACTGTTTTTTCAAGCAGCCATCGACTCTAGAGTGACGGACAGCCGGAAGATCTATCAGCATTCCTGCACTCACCACAGCCCGTGCCGGCACGCGCCCGTGAGCCGACAGGATGAGTGGATAAGCCAAAATATGGAGAGATGGATGGACTGTTGACAGCCTATGAGCGGACACATCCCGGGGTAGAACAAACAACACCCGTGCACTTCTTTTGCAAAAGACACTTCTGTTCTCCATCTTTTTTTAAAAACCAGTGTTATACAGAGACAAAACAGTAACTTCTTTTTTTGGGGTCTCTCTCTCTCTCTCTCTCTCTCTCTCTCTCTCTCTCTCTCTCTCTCTCTCTCTCTCTCTCTCTCTCTCTCATATCCCCGTTTTTTCGATTCCTGTTCAGTGTATCTCATTTCGCCCAATCATCTTTAACTCCCTGCCCGTCTCATTACCCCGCTCTGATTCACAAAATTTATGTGTTTCCCACTTTTCCCCTTCTTCAGCTCATGCTGTCTCTCTCCTCGTGATCCACTTTCCCCATTTCTCATCCTGTCCCTCACCTTTTAAAATGAAAGAAAAAATAACCACTTTTTCAAGCTAAAGGCCTACCCTCCTCTCAAAGGCCCAGCTGCTTCCATTTTCCTCTCACAACCACCCCCCACTCCCACCTAAATATTAAGAGAGAATTAGAATAAGAATGAAACTAAACTCTCACAATAATTTATGGAGACCAACCCCCCCTCCCCCGACCCTATGTCTGAGTGTACCAAGAACTCACACTTATTGTTGTGGGTGGGTCGCGTGCCGTTGATCCCCGTGTGTGCGTGAGATCACCAGCACCTCTTTGTGGGAGCTCGCCAGCGACTCGCGTGCCGTTAGTGCCGAGGTAGAGGCAGGTGTTAATCGACAACACGGGCCGTCAGTAGGCTACGGGGGGAAACAAACAATGGACCATACCCCCACCCCACCCCCCTTTTC
>NW_004799235.1:17717-19087 GCF_000002075.1 Aplysia californica | reverse complement strand
TCCTCCAAATCTCCCCTTCTTTCTTCTCTCTCTCCCAGTGTCCCAGTCCCGTTAGGTCCTTTCAGAGCTGTCTCTACAAAGAACCGAGGTCGTCCTGCTCGGATTTCTCTTGGTTATTGAAAACAGAGCATGGTCGGTCGCCATATATGGGGCGTTTGGGGACGTTGTTCGTGTTTTCTGGGGTTAGAGAAACAGGTGCACCAATTTTGATGGAAATGAGATCTTTATTTTTCTGTACACAAAGAAAGAAGAGTGGACGACGACGACGAAGTGCTTTCGGCAGAGGACAAAAATACTGATGATGACAACTGAACTGTCCTGCTTCTTTGCTGGGTCAGTCTCAATGGCTATGTGTATTAATAATGCTGGGGAGGAGTATTTTTCTTTCCTTCTTTCTTTCTTTTCTTTTTTCTTCTTTTTATTTCTCTTATATATTTTCTTTCTGTCTTTCCTTTTTTTACACACCCCTCCCCGCCCTCTTTCTTTATCCCCCTCTCTTTCTCACACCCCTCCTTTTTTTTTCTCTCTCTTTATTTCATCTTTTTTTTCTCTTCCTCTCTCTTCTCCCTTTACGTTTGTTTTATTCTTTCTTTGCGTCTCCATCCCTGACAGCTATTCTTTCTTTTTTCCCCGTGTTCCTAAATTATCAAACATTGTTTTCATTTCTATCAATCTGCATTCAAAGAGGTTACAGTTAGCGTATCTTTTTTAAAACATATAACTGGGAGTTCCACAATAGATTCAATACCACAATAACCCCCCCCCCCCCACATATATAAAATAAAAGCCAAGAAAATGAAACTCTAGTGTTCTCACCACTTCTCTCTTGTTTTTGTCTAAGTATCTCAAGGAACGTAGTCTACCAAATGGAAGCAGCACAGAGGTTGCAAGTGGGTGGTTGGTGGTGGTCTGGTGTGGTTTAGTCCTTCTTTGCTATCGTCGTTAATCCTCCTCCTCCTCCTCCTCCATTTTTGTTTGTTTTTCTCTTATAGCACTTCTAATCTTCAGCCTTTATTATGTGACCTAACTGTGTTGCAAGTGCCGTGAGACTCTTATTAAATACGAAGCACAGATTGCTACGCAAACATCACACCAGTCAGACATGACGTTGACTTATATAACCAGCACACAGATATCGACAATTAACCTAATACAGGCAAATGGACAATTTCTGTTCCTCTGTCCTTTGTCTTAATTATTCTTATTTCTAAAAACAGAAACAAAATACCTTCTAATTTTCAGAAGAAAGGGGGGGGGGGGGGGTTAGTAGATTCTACGGGGATGTTATTAGCTTCTTTCTTTCTCTTTTTTTTTTCTTTTTTTTTTTTCTCTTTTATTTTTTCTTTACTTTTTTTTTTTTTTTTTTTTGG
>NW_004799235.1:16083-17572 GCF_000002075.1 Aplysia californica | reverse complement strand
CAAGGGATCTTTAACGTGCGCAACTTGCTCAAGAGATCTCCGAGATTTTTCGCCCTTGTCTGAGAAGGCTAGGTGTAGATCTTTCCTACACTAGGATCAGGGGTGCGGCTGAAAGGCAGCAGTAAGAAGGAGCGAAGAAGTAGCAGTAGAAAGGCTGCAGAAAGAGTGAGGAGCCCAGAGGAGGGCAAAGGAGGTGAAGGGGTGAAGGCAAAAAGAGGAGACGAAAGCAGACGACAGAACATTGTTAGAGAGCAGGAAAGGAGGTGAAAGAGAACAATTTTAGAGAAGAAAATGTTCCGTCGCTATCCAGATTCGAACCCGGGACCTAGATCTATTGAATGAGAGCCCCCTTTCTCTGTCCGTTTGTCTGTTTGTGTGTCGGGTCTGCGCGTGTGTGTGTGTGTGTGTGTGTGTGTGTGTGTGTGTGTGTGTGTGTGTTTGTCTATCTATCTATCTATCACACACACACACACACACACACATACCCACACGCACAGCCACGCACAGCTATTCTTTGTCAGGCGACACTCTGGGGTATCGAAAGTCCCGTTAGGCTAGTGAAAGAGATGCCGCAAGCACTACTAAACATTTAATTTCTCGGTACACTTGAGATGGAACCGGCTCGCAAGGTGTTGTAAAAGTACAGTGTACAAATAAGGACAAATGGCACTCTGTCGTCCTTTTTGAAAGAATTGATTTTGTTAAATTATACATGCTGTTAAGTGGCGTTTGAACAGAGACTACATTTTGTTCTATCAAAGATAAGATATGATTAATCTTTATTATCCAAACAGTGCAAATTGGTTTGGTGTGTTTTTCCACACAGGCACTCACGCGCACACACGCACGCACACATACACACACACATACACACACACACACACACACACGCACGCACGCACGCACGCACGTGCGCGAGCGTGCACTCACACAAACATACACACACATACAGACAAACCACATACACCGACATACGCACAGTCGCATTCCCACAACTCTGTCACACACCCTCTCTTCCTCTCACATATATTTTACACAAACACACAAGATTGGCGATAAAAAAAAAGCTCCCTTTAAGAATGGGTAGCAGCAAGACGGCTCCACAGAAAGGTCTAGACATGGGGAAATAATTATGATGCTATCGTAAAATTATAGTGAAAATAGGTTCGATGTTCTTTTTTTCTGGGTAAGTGTTTTACGGCGCTCGCAACTGCATACGGTCATACGAGCGCGCGGGACACATAAAACTTTTTCAGCTGAAAGGACATTTTGAACTGTACCTGGGTTGCGGCCGAAGCCTACTCTTATCAGTTTTAGACCACCAAGGGATTTTTAACGTGCGTAACTTGCACACGGGCCCTCTGAGATTTTTCACCCTTGTCAGAGAAGGCTAGGTGTAGATCTTTCCTACCATAAGTTCAGGGGTTTGGCTGAAAGACAACAGTAAGAAGGAGCCAAGGAGTAGCAGTAGAAAGGCTGCAGAAAGAGC
>NW_004799235.1:14007-15835 GCF_000002075.1 Aplysia californica | reverse complement strand
CCCCCCCGCCCCGTAGGTTCAGTTTAATGAAACAAGAAAGGAAACAGACCACAATGTGTGACTGTGATGGTGTTCGTCTAAGATCGTAATGACAGATTCAGATCATAATAATAATAGTTTGTCCGTCAATGTCTGGCGATGACTACATGCGCTGAAGAGAATATTTCTCCAGCGAAACAGAAGAATTTTAAGAATTAAAGGTTAAGATGACCCGTGGCTTCTGCTGTAGTCGATGAGACCAATTCAGGCCGAGAAAAGCTTGCCACATTTTGAATATATAAAGGCTTCACTTCCAATTGTGGATGTGCTCAGCTTGCAGGCTTCTCTCTTGGTTGCAGCATTTCTTATGATTTGTTACCCTCAGGTTCTGATTATTTACTTTAAAAAAATAAAAGCAGTGTCAGTTTGGAAACAGTTCTTTGAAAAGGTCAAAATAATTGTCCCTGCCTATGAACACTCGGATCCACACTAGAACCTGGTTCATCTAAGAACCCGCTTTTACCGAGTGATGAGTCATTTTCTCTATATAATTTGCAAGCCTAAGACACTTAAAAGATAAAATCAAATCAGATTGATGATGTCTCGCACTGTAAGCATTCACTCTGAAGACTGTACACTTCTCAGATATACGCACACATAATATAATATTTGCCTCTGTGTGTGTGTGCTTGTGTGCGTGCGTGGTGTGTGCGTGTGTGGTGTGGTGTGGTGTGTGTGTGTGTGTGTGTGTGTGTGTGTGTGTGTGTGTGTGTGTGTGTGAGGGTATGAGTGGAAAGGGGGGGGGTGGTGGTAAAAGAGCAAACATCTCTGATTTCTCTCGAATGTCAGTATCTCTTACAGGTTACTATTTATTTCATCATTGAATGAACAAGGGAAGCCAACAAGCCTTTGACATCCGCCTGAAAACCGCGTAAAAATCCGCTTTTTCTCTTTCCATATTATTATGACCGGGTTCTTAGACGGGGATCACTGTATTTGTTTCTATTATTGGGTGAGGATAGCCAGTGGATACCGATGCAGAAGGTTAAGACATGACAATAGCACCTCTATTTGGCACAAAGAAAGACTGGGTGAAGTTTCAATTGTTGAGTATCTTTACAACTCGAGAAACACTTCACTCTTTTCATTGATTATAGTTCGATTACTCAAGTTCTATATCTGTTACAGCCACTGATTTGTTTGCTGATAAAAGTATTTGTGCGTTTGCGACAACGCAGTGGTAGCGGTGATGCTGTGAGCTTGTGAGACTACTTGTACTTCTTGAAATTTTATAGCTCGATAGGTGTACATTTTGACTAGAATGTACCAAGAAATTGTGTCGTTCCGATACAGTTGTGGTATCCAGCGTGTTCCCCAACGCTCCGACTCGGGCAGGGGTGCTGCACCCCACTGAGGTTTTCGAGGTGTTTCAAACCAGAGCTGAAAACTGCTTTGATTTTTAAAAATGGGTGGAACACCCCTCCTCATTAAGAGGAATTAGGATTTGTCTCAGTTTAGCATTGGGCACTGCCTAATTGTAACAGAACCTTTTTTTTGCCTTTAGGATAGGACCATCATGCCACTCTTGAGTTCACCCCGTGCGATTACAATGGTGGGCCCACATAATGATGTTCAACACTTTTCAGATTTACGCTGAGAACTGCCTAATTATCAATACGGGTTCAAAAAGGGCATTATGCAAGCTTGGTAGGTTTTTTATTTGCTAATTACCCGCATCTAGTCCACCACACGCTGTTCTTTTCATTGGGTAATTGGAGATATTCTGTGTTTATGGTTATGGAAACCGGCGTAGAGAGAGATGACGTGGAAGGGTGAGACAAAGAGAACG
>NW_004799235.1:10318-11704 GCF_000002075.1 Aplysia californica | reverse complement strand
AGAGAGAGAGAGAGAGAGAGAGAGAGAGAGAGAGAGAGAGAGAGTTCTCGCCTTCAGAACAGCTTCGTTGTAAATGTAGATCTATGACAAAACGAGATTCGAATCCATACGAACCTGCTTTAACGACAACAACCTGCACCAATGGCCACTTCCCAAATCCTAAAAAAACCCAACCAAAACAATAATGACACCGAATAAGATGTTCACCTCTCTAAGATAACCACACTGTCCTCCTCAATAATATGGTGGACCTCTTAGACAGTTCAGACTGAATAATGGTGACATGGTATCGGTTTAACGCCCCTATCAACACTATAAGGTTATTTAAGGGGCGGGACCATCTAGTTTAACGCCCGTCTCCGATAGGACCGAGTTCCGACTGTGAAACAATGGTAAGGGTTTAACGCCCCTATCAACACTATTAGGTTATTCAAAGTTCCGTCTGTGTCATATGGAGGGGCCAGCAGCCGGATCTTCATGTCGTCACCACGAGGTCAGTTCCCGACGACGACTCACGCCACTCTCAGCCGGTCTGTGTTGTGTGCGCTCAGACTCAAGAGTGCCGCGGGACCCACGTGAGCGGCGGGAAATCAATACTGTCGTCTGGACGGGATTCACAGGCCGCGGTGTGCTCACTGTGAACTTTGTCACTCCAGTCACGACGGCGCAGTGGGTTGTTGACTTGGCTAATTCGCGGAAGTGCAAGGCTGGAATCAGAGTATGGCTATTATTGTTCTTTTTGTTCCGTCGTTTGGCTGGTAGGCTGTTTGATTGATGGTATCAGACTAATGTAAACTTTCACCAGTGGTTGGTCAAGAGGATTGCCATACGTATGGTGAAGAGTTTTAATGCCCTCTTTAATGCTATAAGGCAATGTAAGATTGGTGAGACCTATGAATACATCTCCATTTCGGAGTGATGCAGATAAGAAGACAACCTCAAAAATCGACTAAACAACCCCCCCCCCCCCCCAATAAACAAACAAACAAACAAACAAAAACTTACAATGGAGACTCGAGCCAGGGTGATACGTGTCGTAGCCCAGCAAGTCGGTGGCATCGATTGCCTAGTGGTAAGGTTAAAGGACCCGTAGTCGGGGAATTGTGGGTCAGACGTTGTGTTCCTAGGAGAGGCACTTTACGCGAATTTCCCATTTGGTTCGGTCCCTTCGGAGATTGACGTTAATCTATCTATCTATCGATCTATCTATCTATCTATCTGTCTATCTATCTATCTATCTATCTATCTATCTATCTATCTATCTATCTATCTATCTGTCTATCTATCTATTACATAACATATTAGTGTTAATAAGGGTGTTAAACCTATACCATTTCACCTTTTTTTTTACCAGCAAGATACCAAATGAATTAACGACAGGCCCAT
>NW_004799235.1:8050-9737 GCF_000002075.1 Aplysia californica | reverse complement strand
TCTCTCAACACAAACATACACACACACACACACACACACACACACACACACACACACACACACACACACACATTAGGTTCATACAATACTTTGGGAGATTCTTTGCTCTCCATACATAGGGGATGTCTAACCAATGATAGCTTTGGGACTGCAAAGTAACCTCTAAGTGTCTAAGTATATAGTAGAGTGTGAATTATATTTTCTTCTATTGATACAAAGGCAACAGTGACATTCGACCCTTTCAACCTCCCCCTCCCCCAACCCTTTTCTCAGTCTTTTTCCACCGTCCCCCTCTGAAATAGACTTCAAAGTGTCTTTTGTGTATGGCGTCATGATGACCACGTTTGACCCCACGGTCAACGAGGATCCGTGATGTGTGTAGTACAGATTGTGAAGCGCATAGAGCTTGCTGTTGAGCAGGGATTTGTGCTATACAAATGCTATCTATTATTATTATTATTATTATTATTATTACAAGATCTAGTAAGTTCTAATTGACGGGATCAAGTTTACTTTAACACAAAAAATGAAATGGTGTGGGTTTAACGCCCCTACCAACACTATTAGGTTACTTAAGAGGCGGGACCTCCGAGTCCAAGTGGGAAATTCGTAATAAGTGCCTTTCCCACAGGGACGCAATGTCGGACCGACCTGAGGCTCGAACCCCCGAAAAATCAATCTCCTGATTACGAGTAGGGTAGCCTGACCGCTAGGCCACCGTCACCGCACTTTAACAGACAAAAAGACATGACACGCTGATCTCTTAGCGTGTCCCGAAAAACCTGTGAGCATCATGTTTGACTGCAGTGCAGAGGAACCAGGTTCCAATTTGTAAAAAGGAAGACTGACTTGGGATGGGTTTTAAAAAAAGTTTTAGTAGAGGTTTTACTGCGCTCGCAACTGCATACGAGCGTCATTGGGGTGTTTAGTGAGTTTAACGGTCTCTGTCTACTTCTATCGGAGAAGGACATTACATCCGGTACTCTTGCCTCTAAAATAACCTTATAACCTTGCAGTGTGATATAGAGGCATAAAACCCATACTATTACTGGTCTTTTGAAAGTCTTTTTTTCAGACACCCCCCCCCCCCCTCTCCGACCCCTTTATGATTTTTTTCTTTTCTCATTTTCTTTTTCTTATTTTTAAACTTGCTAGCTATACTATAATGTTATCTATATATCTCTCATATTTCTCGGTGTCTTTCCGTCCATCTTTGTCTGTGTGTCAGTTTATCTGTACACTCGTCTGTATGATTTTCTGTTTGATTCTTGTCATGTTGTGGTTGTCTCAGTAATATCAGTTTGACCACACACCTTTTGTCAGTACCCCTTATAGTTGTCGTACATATCTGTTTGTTTGTCTGCATGTTCATCTGTCAGTCTGTTTATTGGTTTTCTTATCCATTCTTCGGCCATGTCGTAACCCTGCCTCTAATTTCGCCCGTCTGTCTATTTGTCTGTCTGTCTGTCTGTCTGTCTGTTACTCTCTCACTCTCATTTCTCTCTTTCTCTCTCTCTTGTCTCTGTCTCTGTCTCTCTCTCTCTTTCTCTCAACACAAACATACACAAATACAAACACACACACAAACATGATTTCTATCTATCTATCTATCTATCTATCTATCTATCTATCTATCTATCTATCTATCTATCTATCTATCTATCTATCTATCTATCTATCTATCTAT
>NW_004799235.1:4427-6114 GCF_000002075.1 Aplysia californica | reverse complement strand
GTGCTTGTCCATTATATTTGTCTATCAGCTAGTAAGTGAGTATCAACACTTTCCTCTCGTCTGTATCTCTCTCTCTCTCTCTCTCTCTCTCTCTCTCTCTCACTCTCTCTCTCTCTCTCTCCCCCCCCTCTCTCCCTCTCCCTTTCTCTTTCCGTTTGCAGCCCTCTTTCTCCCCCTTTTCTCTTAGTTTATCCATCTTTTTCTCTCTCTTTTCATATCTCCTTTGCTCTTTCTTTATCCCTCCCCCATCTTTATCTCTCACCACTCCCCCTCCCTCCCTCTTTCTCGCTTTATATCACCCTCTTTCTCTCTTTCATTCGCCCCTCCCTCTCTCTCTCTCTCTCTTTATATGTATATACGCAGATATGGTTTGGAAGGGTGTCTTCGGAAACGAAGAAAAACATTATAACAAGACCCCCGAAGAAGACGACAGATGTTGAACCCCTAGCCTAAAAGATCTGTCACAAATCAGTGATCGAGGAACACTGAACAAGTCTAAGTCTCTATTCCCGACTGTAGATCTAGTAACATAACAGGACAGAGACAATAGTCAGCAATATCGTTCGTTCCGAGTCTCCGCCTCGTCTTCATGGTTGTTTCATCTCCCATCCTCTCACTCTTCCTTTGCATTTCTATGTTAAAAATAAAAGACTGAATGTTGTTTGGTGTGGATTGAGATAAAACGGTTGCACGTGAAATCGATGATCTGCCCTTTTTGTATCCTTTTCCCTCTCAACCTCTACTTCCTTCAAACCAAGCCAATTTGAAGATAAAATTACAATAAATCTCAAAGCCTAATTAGCAACCTTCTTATTTTATCGCTAATCCTTTTTTCTTGCTGAATGCTTTATCCGTTATCGAATCGAGTTGTTTTAAAGATCGGATGAAACAAGAGGAGGTGAGTTATCAAAAGTGAATGACTCGGAAAGTGCTTAAAAAGCAAATTGGTCTATCGTTTCATCACCTTCCGAAATAACGTGGCCAACGAGGGACCACACCATATGATAGAGGTCATGACCTCAGAACCCCAGACACAAACGCCAGCTGCTACGTGAGCTCTCTATTAATAGATTCTTACGCACAAATGATCATTTTGATGGGTTATCCTCGTGATTTCATGGCTTTGTCAAGCCTCACAAAAGAGACGAAACTCACTGACTTGTGTCGTATTGATTGTTTTTTTGTGTGGGTGTGCTGAAAAAAGACTGTGCAATATCGATGAAAGAGAATAATATAAAACAAAAATTCTTACTTTTTGCTTTCTTGTTGGTTAGCAGATATAGTGGTAGACCTAGATTTAGATCTAGATCTAATTCTTAAAATATCGCTGCTTACTGATATGTACAATATAAGTTGTTGTTATTGTTGTTGTTATCGATCCAGCAACAGCTGGACTCTCGCCCTTCTGTCCAATGCCAGGTAGTGATAAGTGCAGGTCTGCTGCAGTTGCTGTAATGTTCCATAGAGTGTGTTGTCAATGTTAGGTCTCAATATAAGATGAGATGAAGATGCATTTTTCACTACCTCCCCCCCCCTCCCCCACCTCCAACCCCCAATCAATTACCCTTAACACTGGCGCGAAGCAATCCCCTCCCACCCCGACCCATGTAGGCAACAGCTGATTTAATAAAAACCCTACAATTTATCCGCAGCACCGTGGTACTCTTATAAAAGCAGGCCCGAAAAA
>NW_004799235.1:0-1526 GCF_000002075.1 Aplysia californica | reverse complement strand
CCAACCAAAATCTTCTACCTTTTTACTTGAATAGTTTCATTATGAAAGGACCACGGGAACAGGCTCGTCTTTTAATGAGCTCTTTCGACATTGAGGGTGCGGTGGTTGAGCGGTTTGTGCATGTCTCTGAAGCAAAAAGTTTGGGTTCGAGCCTCGGTTCGGACACGGATTTTTTTCGCCCCCTGCTGCCCATCCAGCAGTAATGAGTATCTGACTTCAAGTTGGGAAAGTAAAGGCGGCGTGGAAAAGAACTGGCCACCCTACCACAATATGTTGAAGGCCCAGAAGTTGTCTCTCTAACCTTATCCCATGTGTCCGGATCGGATGTGGGGGTTAATTTTTTATGGACATCAGATCGGCTGGTTATTCCCATCGTTGTAAGCGGTGACGTCAATGATTGGCTAAACGAGAAAGACGTGCGGGTGTACACTGCATGCAATTAGAGGCAGGCAATTCCAAAGAAATCGAAACGGCTCTAACTGATTTTTTAAAAGTTAATTAAAAAATATTCATTTACGTAGAGAACACCCCCCCCCCCCCTCACTAAGTCATGCGACTGTTAATAATCACTGAACAGTGCAATCACCTAACCTAAGGCGATTCGATCTGGTCATGTATTTGACCAATGAGCATCTTTTCTGAGTCTTGGTCGACAAGATGATGATTCGTGTTTCTTTTAGTATACTCTGCAGCCGCCAGGAGCCCGCAAATTGTGGAATAGAAACGTTTATGGTATCATCTTTTATTAACTTTAAAATTAATACGACGACACGGGGTAAAAAAAGTGACAAAACCGGTGAAGATAGGACTAATGTGTGATAGGGTACATCTTCGAATCAAATAATACGAAATGTTCTTGTTTTCCCCATTGCATGTTTTTTTCCCCGTAGGCCTCTCTGTCCCCTGTGCTGCTGGATATGAGGCAGTGAGGTAAAATCAGGCGCTCGTCAAGATACAGAAATCGGAGAAACAGGCATTTTCTGTCAGTTGGAAAATTTTTATAAAAATTTTATTTTTGGCTCAACCTCTAATACGTCCATGTTAAAACACATTTCCATGTGAATTTTCCTGAAAAACATTGATTAAAGGAATAGCATTTGTCATTTTCTTGTTTACAGGGAGCTATTGGAGTTACCAAACTTTGGCGGCCATTTTCTCTCAAATTTCACTACTGAAAGTAGGCAACCTCACTTAGTTCAATAGCAAACATCTCGAGTTCTATTCCAGATAGATGGATGTCGAGTCCATTGAAAGGAAGGCTTTCAGATGATACCAATAACTCCACATGCCCAAAAATTGACGAACGTGTCAATGAAGGCGTAAAAACATGTACATTGATTTTAAAAAGTAGTAGTCGACATTATTCCGAGGAATGCCTGTAGTGCATTGGTCTATTTCTTGTGTCATGTGACTATTGCTTGCGTGCTGCTTACGAGGCCTGCGTGGGCGGGCAAGAAAATGCCGGGGTCACATAATTTCAAGTCAAGAAATGATCCTCATAAGTGCGTGTGTGTCATATTTGGCTC
>NW_004799234.1:21692-22929 GCF_000002075.1 Aplysia californica | reverse complement strand
CTGAAAAAAAAGGGGGGATGGTGGGGAACCCCAAAACAACAAACTAACCAACCAACAAACAATAAAATTAAGCGAAGAAAAAAAACCAGACTAAAAAACAACAGCAACAAAACAAACAACCAAACAAAAACAAAAACAAAAACAAACGAAGAACAAAAAAAATGTCACTGTTGAAAAAGCTGTTAGACAAATCGCTATCCCAGAATTGCAAGGCTCTGTCTGCTCAGCACCTAGTTCCTAGACATTTGACTTCAAACATTTTGAATTTTACCGTATGTCAAGCTTTTTTAAAGCCATTTCTTTGGACATCTTGATGACGACTCCGAATAATCTTACGATTTTGATAGAGTAGATACAGCATTTGGTTTCGACGTCATGGTCTTTGTGGCTCAAAACGGCCAGAAATGTCAGATAGGATTTTGTAATTGTTCGCCTTTTAAGCACAAGGAGGCTATCCCAAGAAATGCACGCTGTTTTGAGAAAATCGAAGGTAAAGTTTTTGCCCCTTGATCAGTTTCATTAGAAGACAAGGAGAGTTTTCTCTTTTACCAAACAAATATACACACCAATGAAACCAAAGTTCTCCTATAGGTAGAGCAATGCCCACTTTTGGTGTAGGTCAAGAATTCTGGAAATCCCTGAAATCTGGGTTAGCCCACTTGTCCTTAAAAGCCACCAATTCTAAAGCAGCGACACGTTATATCATCAATGCTCATTCTGTCCATTATTACTCTTCTGTGATCGGATCGCCGGACCCTTTAGTGGAAGAGAGATAGCTATCTGGATCTGGAGGACCGCTGATTGACACTCGCTCACTCACAAAGAACAATAATCTATACACATACGTTGTCGACACGCGCGGTGTTGCCTAAAGCGGTTAGGACAGGGTGTAATTAATGTACGTTTGTTTTAGTAAGGTTTTGCGGTACTCGTAACTGCATAAGGTCATATGAGCGTCACGGGGTGTTGTTGTTTTAGTAAGGTTATTCGGTGATCGCAACTGCATAAGGTCATATGAGCGCCAAGGGGTGGATGTCAACAGAGAAGTCCAAACGGGGAACCAGGCTTACTCTGCTCACCTCTCTAGCCTCAACAGCACACATTTATAATTATGCTTCTACTATCAAGGCACCCCGGAAATAGCAGTTCGCAAGAGAGTGACAAATATACAAAAGAAGTAGAGGGAAAAATGACGATAGTAAAGATGAGGAAAGAAAAAGCAGCAGTTCCCCCTATG
>NW_004799234.1:14770-18571 GCF_000002075.1 Aplysia californica | reverse complement strand
CCCCCCGCCCCTCTTTCCAATCCCCCCAAACTAAACAAAAACAAAACAAAACACAAAAAGAACCAAACTAACTAACGAACTATTTTTAATCCAGAAATATAAAGTGAACCAAGACCAGATAACAGTCCGCCAAGGAAATGCACGTAATAATAAAGAAAGGGAAAGAAAAATCGAGGGGAAAAAATAATCAATAGAAGAGTTGATGTGACGAAAAACAAAAAGAATAAAAAAACCCAACGAGAAAGCGGAGGAAAAATTCTTTCAATCCTTTTTTTTTTTTGAGAGAGTGAGAGAAAAAAGTAGAGCAATCATTGTGATTGCGAGCAGCAATATGAATCGCGTGCAACACCGTTTTCATCTCGTTCTGTCTTCGCGGATCTTTTGTTAGGCTCAGTTCTTGCTGGTCGTGAGCTTTTCAGGATTTACTTCCCTTGATTTATCCCTGCGATTTACCTCCCCTGTCGCGGGGTCTAATAATATGTGTCGCGACGCGGTGAAATCAGGCGCTCGTCAAAATAATGAAATTGGAAGAATTTCGTAATTTGTCCGCGGGTTTTGGCAATATTTACTGAAAATTTGTTTTTGTTCAACACCTTTTGCGTCCATTTAAAACTCCATTTCGGTGTGGGTTTTACCGTACAACGTTGATTAAAGGCACAAAAAAAGTAAATTGTCAAGTTTCCACGGACTCTCAGGCTATGTAAAAAAACTAAATTTTAGCAGGCATTTTCTCGGTAATTTTACCTTCTGAAACCAAGCGACCCACACCTCCTTAATTCAGTAACAAATACCTCAACTTGTATTCAAGAAAATAAATATATGGGGATTTCATTCATCGAAAGTGAGGCAGTAAATGTACAGGCTTTCAGATCAGGCGACACCAATAACTCCATAATATGCCCGTAAATTGACGAGCGCATGATTCCACCTCGTCGTGATAAACATCGACGACACAGAAGGAAAATCTTGACTAGCCTCCGTCGATCAGCTCCAGGGCAGCAGCTTTTAACAAATTGCGTACATTGTTCACGTTGAAACAGGCCTAAATTTTCCTTTATCTAAAAGATCGACCAACTCTTTCTTTTTTTCACTCTGTGTACCAAAGTCAAAAGCTTTACGACACCCCCCCCCCCTCCTTCTTTTCTTTTCTGTGTCCCCTTTTCTTTGAATGTTGTCTCTGTCACACCTTTATGCCATCCATGATTTGTGTGAGTCGTTTTATCAATTTCTTAATGAACTAATTACCCTTTTACGTTACATGTTCTGACACGGACTTCGAAAATTTAGAAAAAGTATATTAGATTTATATTCCAATCGCCACCTCCATTACCACAACAGCAACAACCACCACTACAACCACAACCACCACCAAGACTACCACCACCACAAACACCACGCGAACCACCACCACCAAAACAACAATAAACAACACCTGTAGATAACTGTGTTTATATTCGATTAGTTCACTATCTGGCTCCCCTCTCTCTCTTTCCTCCCCTACCCCCGCTCTCGCCGCCTCTCTCTCTCTCTCTCTCTCTCACACACACACACACACACACACACACACACACACACACAAACACTCACACTTGCACACCAGAAAGAGACATTTATGAACTAACCGCAACCTAATGGTGAGCAGTCCATCCATCATCTCGACTCACGTTCACGACAGTAGTGGGTGAGTAAGCCCCCAGATTTCCTCCCCTCCCTCCATCCCCACCAACCTCACCCTGTCGCACACACGTGCGCTGTGTCCTGATGTAGCGGTTTAATCATCTGCCAAAACAATCTGGGACAAAAGACGGCCCGTGCAGCCAGACCCATGCGCCAATGGAAGCTCGATGACTTGGACTATCGTATTGTCTCGCTCACAGCGCGATCTCAATCATCACACGACTTCTCTTTGAGAAAACAAACGCCGCCATTTCTTTAGCTTCATAATTTACACCGTGGTCGATACATTTTTGATCGTTTAGAAGATGAGCAGCTTCAGCAGTACCTGTGAAGGCCAACACACTTACAACTTACAGTACCGAAGGCTCATAATATAGTTTAAAACCTTTGGGCACCGCACTAGTTTAGAACGCTGAAGCCGTGGTACAATTTTTTTAAATTTAGAAAAACCCTAGCAGCCCAAGAAACACGCTTTAAACACTCAGAGAGGTTCATCAACCATTCAGCTACCATACAGTGTGACTTCCTTTGATATTTACTTCAATGCAGAGCGTCCATTCGTTGTCTCATTATGTTGAATGTGCCTGGTTGTGTCGGCGACTAAAGTCACCAGCGGTAATGAGCGCAGACTACAGCATGAGAACCACGCTTTTAACATTCAGAGAGGTTCATCAACCATTCAGCTACCATGCAGGGTGACTCCTTTTTGTATATGCTTCAGTTCACTGCGTCAATTCGTTGTTTCATTATATTTAGTGTGCCTGGTTGAGCTAGCGGTAACGAGCGCATACTACGGCCTGGTGACTAAAGTCGCCGATAGTGCGGCAAGTGTTTCATCATCTGCCCCCCCCCCCCCCAAAAAAAACAACAAAAAACAAAAACAAAACAAAACAACAACAACAAACAAACCCGCTGCGAGTTCTGACAAGGCCAACATCGGCTGAGGGGGTTACATTTCAGTACAAGTACAAGATAGTCTTACTCTTGACAGAATCGAACTCGCACCCTATGAAGACACAGCGGAACATTCAATCAGAAGGAAGCATGCCACCCAGTTTGTCACAGGCCCTGTTTGTCACAGGCCCAGTTTGTCACAGGCCCAGTTTGTCACAGGCCCAGTTTGTCACAGGCCCTGTTTGTCACAGGCCCACCCCTCCTCAACTGTGCCCTGCATGGTGGAAGTTATCGCTGACACTCTCAAAGAGAGTAATTGAATGATTGATTTGATTGTTTGAATTGAATTTTATTTTTAAATAGTTTTTAATGAAAGAACATTCATTGTTGAAATTTTACAGAGTAATTTGCTTCGATTTGCGTACAAAAAGGAAGAAATATTGAACAATACAAGATGAATTGACATTTTAGAAGGATTATCTCTACACCACCAATTTAAAGGTGGAGCATTTGAAGGTGGAGAAAAAAAAACTTACAAAAAGTTACAACTACTACGTCAAAGTGCTGTAATTATGACAAACTGGGCCTGTGACAAACTGGGCCTGTGACAAACCTGGGCCTGTGACAAACTGGGCCTGTGACAAACTGGGCCTGTGACAAACTGGGCCTGTGACAAACTGGGCAGCCCCAATCAAAAGAACAGACGTCCGTGTTGCGAGTTCCCGAACCTGAGGGCACGGTGTTCTGTAATATGTGACAGTAATTGCTCGCTTTTAAGGACAAGCGGGCTAACCCAGATTTCGGAGGTTTCCAGAAATCCTGACCTACACCAAAAGTGGGCATTGTCCTATCCATAGGGAGATGTTTGTTTCGTTGGTGTGTATATTTGTTTGGTTATAGAGAAAACTCTCCTTGTCTTTTAAAGAAACCGAACAAGGGGGATAAACTTTACTTTCGATTTTTTCAAAATAGCTATTTTCGGGATAGACCCCTTGTGCTTAAAGGCGACCAATTGTGAGTGTGAGCCGTCCTGCGGGAACTGACTCGACCTACTACACACATCACGGGTCTCCACTCTCTTTGGGGACTTTCTTTTTCCTTCCCCCTCCTCCTCCCCCCCTTCCTCCTCCTCCTTTTCCTCCTTATTCTCCTCCTCCTCCTTCTCCTCCTTATTCTCCTCCTCCTCCTCCTCCTCTCTTCTTCTTCTTCCTCCTCCTCCTCCTCCTCCTC
>NW_004799234.1:12515-14601 GCF_000002075.1 Aplysia californica | reverse complement strand
GCCTTCACCCCCCGCCCCATCGATCACCGCTTAACCACCCCTGCCTGATTCACCCCAATAGAATAAAGAGAGGCACTTATATGACCTTATTCTGTGGCAAGTGCCGTAAAACTCTTACTGAAACTAAAACTAAAGAGAACGCAGCTCGTATAATGGACTTCTGTTCATTATTAAAAACCATTTCCCCCTTGTACAAGTGAGCTAATATTTAGCAGATGGCTTCCCCGTGAGTGGCCCAGTCAGTCTGTCTGTCTGTCTGTCTCCTTCAGGGTCTGGGTGAGTGAGAGAGTGAGTGGGACGACCACAACGCAGGTCAAATCTTTCCAGCCACACACACACAAAGCGACCGTGCGCCCGTGCTTTCTTGTCGTATCTCCATTTTTTTAAAACAGTGAAATTGTGACTTCTTCTTAATACTCACTCTTTGTCATGAACTGCTTTCACCGTGGTTCAGACGGACACAGACAGGAGGTCATTTCAAAACGTTCTTCTGTCACCTCCATCATCACATCGCCTCCACCATCATAATAAAAAAAATTATAGAAATCTCTTTATATCCTTTTCAGAACGCTATTGTTTTGTTCGTTTCATCTTACTTTTTTGTTCTTCCACTTGAGAACTGTCAAGTTATCACCAATACATTAGAAGAAATCCACTGCCGGTGACAGACTCGGCTTAAAAATCAGATTTATTGCGTTTGTTTTTTGTTTTTTTTTGTTGTTTTTTTATTATGATTGGGCTGGGATCTCTGGGAAGCCTGAATGATCCCGCCCCTAGCGTGTATTCACCGCGAGACTACCGGCGGATTCATCAAAGACGCATTCGCTGTTTACCTTGCACGTGGGCGCTGGAATAAACCTTAAATCTAACCGACACTTTGGGGCGAAAAACATCAAGTAAAAAAAGAAAATAGAATTAAAGAATACTGACAGAAAAATATTAAACCCCCCCCCCCCCCAAGAATGAAAGAAGAAAAGAAAAAAACAAACCTCAAAAAAACAAACAAAATCATGAAAAAGACAGAAGTAAAAACTTGTACGACATTTTTGTCAACAGGCAAACAAGCAATAACGCTCTTGTGAAAAAAGCAACAACCCCCCCCAAAAAACAACGTCTCAGTTGTCGAGAGCAATGGCGGATTGATCAGCTCGGCGGTCTCCGCTACATTGCTTGAGCACCTTGTCCGCACGATCCTTTCTGTGAGGGGGTAATCTGCGAGTTCGTTTCCATTTCTTTTGTTACACTCGTCTTTCGGAGTCTGTGGCAATAGCGTTCCATCTGCAACATATGTAACTGTTCTAGTTAGATCGTTTTGGCTCTGAGCTTGTTTTCATATTCAGCTCAAGGTTCTTGATCAAGAGCGTCTTGAAGTCTTTAAAACTCCCGAGTAAAGTAAAAATGTTGTTGGAGAGTACTGCAAAAATGTTAGTATTCCAGATGGGGCCTTTGACTTTAAGTGGTTATTGAAAGCGTAATTAATAACAGTAACAACGAGATATTGTGAGTTTTTAACCAGGAGAAAACAAAAGGAAAGGTGTAGTGGATGAGGAACTCGTCTCATAATAATTGTCGCCACCTTTTTATTTTTCCGTGGCTCGTGTTGTGGTTGCGGAGCGTGGCAGAAGGGAGATGTAGGAGACGGAAAAGACGGAAGAGAGGTGTGCACTGTTTTGCACTGGCGCAGACATCTCGAGAGACAAGAGGGTGTGAAATTCCTTTGTGTCCCCAAGTGCAGGGACTGCCCTGGCAAGGCCCGTATGACTGAGGGGTTTCTGAGGGGGTTCCCTGGAGAGCTCGTTGACGGTTTTTTTCTCCCTGCCTAGTGAGGGTTTTCCCTGAGCCAAGGCTTTCTGAACCTGTTTATGTCGCGGTTGCTCTGAGGCTCCACTCCAACGGCCCTCGAGGCTGTGACAAGGAGCAGGGAGCTGAACATCCTATGTCGCTCACCGCCGCCTCGCAAGGTGTGGGCTCTCTGCTCTCTTGATTATTGCTGTCGTTAAAAACCGATCTCTTTGTTTTCTGTTGTTGAGTTTGACGCCTTGTGCTACGAGACGACACGCTCCGATTTGGTCGAGAGAGAGAGAGA
>NW_004799234.1:8216-9439 GCF_000002075.1 Aplysia californica | reverse complement strand
ACACACACACACACACACACACACACACACACACACACACACACACACGCGCGCGCGCGCGCGCACGCATGAGCGCGCTGTCCCAACTCCAGTATGCGTACACATCCCCACAACTCGCGTATTTTCCATTTGCTGCTCTATTTCTTTTTTTCGTTCGTTATGAAACCGGTCGGGTAGCTTTTGTCTTGTCTTTTCTTGTCTTTTCTTGTCTTTTTTTGTCTTTTCTGGTCTTTTCTTTTCTTTTCTTGTCTTTTCTGGTCTTTTCTGGTCTTTTCTGGTCTTTTCTGGTCTTTTCTTGTCTTTTCTTTTCTTGTCTTTTCTTGTCTTTTATTTTCTTTTCTTTTCTTGTCTTGTCTTGTCTTGTCTTTTCTTGTCTTTTCTTGTCTTTTCTTGTCTTTTCTTGTCTTTTCTTTTCTTGTCTTTTCTTGTCTTGTCTTTTCTTTTCTTGTCTTTTCTTGTCTTGTCTTTTCTTGTCTTTTTTTGTCTTTTCTTGTCTTGTCTTGTCTTGTCTTGTCTTGTCTTGTCTTTTCTTGTCTTTTCTTGTCTTTTCTTGTCTTTTCTTGTCTTGTCTTTTCTTTTCTTGTCTTTTCTTGTCTTTTCTTGTCTTTTCTTGTCTTTTCTTGTCTTTTTTTGGCGTTGTGGTTTTATTTGTGTTTTGTTTTCCCGCCCCATGTTTTGCCCAACAGTATCTCCATTTTCATTCTTCCTTTCATTCTGTGTTTCTTTCTACCTTTCATTGTTTGTAAATTTCTTTCCTTCTTTCTTTCTTTTTTAGTCTTTCTTTCCTCTCCGCCTTCAGTTTTATTCTACACTTTTCCCATTTAATTCCTTTCGTTTCTTTTTTTTTCTTTCTTTCCCTTCCCTTTCTTTCTTGCAACTTTTCCGCTTTTTTTTTTTTAAAGGCTAGAGAGGTGAGCAGAGTAAGTCTGATTCCCTATAAGGACTTCTCTTTTGACATCCACCCCTTGGCGCTCATATGACCTTATGCAGTTGCGAACACCATAAAATCTAACTAAAACACAAAAAACAACAACAGCAACAACAACAACAACAACAACAACAACAACAACAACAACAACAAAACAACAACAACAACAACAGAACAACAACAACAACAACAGCAACAACAACAACAACCCCCCCTCCCCCCAAAAAAAATGCTCATGGTGGTTTCTTTCCCCCCTTGAATAAAAAACAAATCTCCTTTCTCTTTCGTTTGTTGG
>NW_004799234.1:3626-7634 GCF_000002075.1 Aplysia californica | reverse complement strand
TAGGGGGGGATTGGGGGATTGGGGGATAGAGGGCAGCGACCCCTTTGTAAAAAAAAAAAATCAGAACAGGGCGGAGTGAGGTAGTGTAACTCCCAGTATACGTTGTAGACAGTAAGGTCAATTCTCTCCATTTGATGCATCTGAGGGTGACCAGTTTTTTCTTCATAAAGATTTAGGCGTAGTTTGATCAAATCCTCCAATATGAAATAAGAAAAAAAATGATTGTCATGGTCACCATTGGATACATATTTTGATGTATTTGATGACAAGAAATAATGAGAAGCACCCCCCCCCCCCAGGGCAGTGCCACTGACTGAAGTGTCTTTAGGCCAATCCCAAAGGGGGAATATTAACATGTTCTCTTGCAGAGTAGAATTGTAAATGGGCTGATTTATTAATGTCATTGTCACACTCTGCCGGAACAGCATTGGTGGAACTGTTGCCTTTTCTGTCCTAATCCTTACTTTTTTCCCTCTACTTCTTTTGTATGTTTGTCACTGTCTTGTGAACTACCATTTCCGGGGTGCCCTGATAGTCGAAGCAGACTTTGTGCTGTTGAGGCTAGAGAGGTGAGCACAGTAAGCCTGATTCCCTGTTTGGACTTTTCTGTTGACATCCACCCCTTGGTGCTCATATGGTCGCTTTTAAGGACAGGCGGGCTAACCCATATTTCGGGGGCTTCCAGAAATCTTGACCTACACTAAAAGTGAGCAATGCCCTACCAATAGGAGCAGCGTGGCTTCATTGGTGTGTATATCTGTTTGGTTATAGAGAAAACTCTCCGTGTCTTTTAAAGAAACTGGACAAGGGGCAAAAGCTTTACCTTAGATTTTCTCAAAACAGCTTTTTTCGAGATAGCCCCCTTGTGCTTAAAAGCGACCATATAACCTTGTGCAGTTTTGAGCGCTGTAAACCCTTACTAAAACTTTCTCTCTCTCTCTCTGATCACAGCTGATGGTGTGAGCCAGTTGAAGGCCATGGACAAGGCAAACAACCGCTGTGGTGGTGGTGGTGGTGTGGTGGTAGAGTGCTCGCCCCTGTCTTGTGCTCTCGACAAACGAACCACCGCGCCCCCTGTTCTACCCGGGGATGCCAGGAGCTCAAGGCTATCTCAGTCCGTCGTCACCACAGCTGTCAGCAGCAACGGCAGCCACAGCAACATCCGCAGCAGCATCAACTGCGTTACCACTACAACGACAACAAACAACAACAACAACAACAACAACAACAGCAACAGCAGCAGCAGCAGCATTAGCATCAACAGCAGCAGCAACAACAACGTCATTCTTGGCGGGGCCCCGGGATTACCAGGAGGTGCGACCAACACCAGCAGTTGTGCTCTGGGCGCCATCTCCTGCTCATCTCTCACCTCAAACACCAACACCAACAACAGCACAACCACACACAACAACAGTAATAACAACAACAACAACAACAACAACAACATCAATAATAACAATAACAACAACAACAACAGTAACAGCAACAACAACCGCTGCAACAACAACAGCAGCAGCAATGGTGGTGGTGGTAGTGCGTGTGGTGCAGTTATTTCTCACGAAAGGAATACTAACCCATTGACCGCAAAGTTCTGCTACCAAGAGAAGATTCCTCAGTACGGAGTTGCCTGTTTCACCAACAACGCCGCCCCCTCCCCCTCCTCCTCCCTCTGCTCCTCCTCCTCGGAGAAAGACTCAATGTTAGAGGCCGGAGGCTTCAGAAACTCCTCCCCCTTCCACCTCCACCACGCCCCCTTGCCTGGCTCCTCACATCAACAGCAGCAGCAACAACAACAACAACAGCCCCCTCCGCCTCCTCCCCACCACCCCCAGCAACATTCCCTGTCCGGACAGCACCACAGCCTCCACGACAGCCAACAGCAACAGCAACAGCAACAGCAGCATCAACAACATCGACAGCAATCCCACCATCAGCATCATCAGCAGCAGCAACAACAACAACAACATTCAGGCCCCCCTCATGGCTTCATGCCCGTCCCGGAGGATGTATTCTGCTCCGTAGACAGGTAAGTCCCATTCTACTTAACTTACTTTAAAACTTTTTCATCCTCTGTTGACGTCAACACTAGTGCTGGGCGGCGAGGTTCCCAATTCTTGCAAGTTAGGAATCGTAGGAATCGACTCCGAACCCAATTACTAACTTTCTAATGATGTGATTTTTTTTTCGGTGGTTACCCGGTTGGCTCCGGACATTTTCGGGATTTAGGATGGCCTTGATTTTGGAACACTACAAAGCATCTACTTTTATTTTTCAAAAATAAATTCTAAAAAAAAATATTAAAAAAGAGAAGATTTTTAAATAATTAAGGTAACTGGTGACCGTTGGTTTACGTAAAAAGGAGTCGACACTTTTCTTCCGTAGAATTAATCGTGGGAACCGGTTCCGGTTTGAATTCTTCGCCCAGCTCTAGTCAACACTCAGCGGTCATTTGCCGCAATAATGCACCGTTGAAAAGTACCCGTTCCTGTCTCCTGGCGCAGTTCTGCGACGGGCCGAGAAATCCGTTGCGTTGCAGTCACTCTCCTGGCTGGGTGACCAGATGGGGTATTTTGTACTCCTGGCTGGGTGACCAGATGGGGCATATTGTACTCCCGAATGGAACTCTCATTTTTTACATAACAAAGTCAAATGCCTTCTGAGTACGTCTTGGGTTGAGACAAAACTTTTCTCTGATTTGATATTTTTACACTTGCGTTTGTGCTGACGTTCATTTCCCTACAGGACAAATATAGATCTAGGTTATTTTGAAAACAGTACACTTGGTTTCTAGCATCCATAGATTTGTACTATAGTGCGTGTACCCTAGACCGTGTTCTCCGGTGTATTTCCGGTTCATTATAGAGCGCACGGTTCGACTCAATTTACGCCAAATGAAGGGCAAGGGGTGTGAGGGGGCGCACGCACTCGATTATAGTGAGACTTTGTGGTCTGCTGATTTGTTCTACATGTGGACGTTAAGGTGCGGCGACAAAAAACAAACAAACAGCATTAACAACATCAACAACAACAACAACAACAACAACAGCAACAACAACAACATCAATAACAACAGCAATAACAACAGCAGGAACAATAATAGTAATAGCCACTATAACAGCAAAAATAACAACAATTGCAACAGTAGAACAACAACAACAACAACAACAACAACATTAACAACAATACGTGTAATAGCAAAACCACTGCAACTACAACAATAGCAACAACAACAACAACAAAACCCACAATAATTGGCAAAAACGACTAAATCAACAGAACATGTGGCTCAAGTCTTGCATCGCCGCGCACAGTAACAGTAGAACAACAACATTAACAACAACAAAAATAGAAATAACGACAACAACAACAACAATAACAACAACAACAACAATAACAACAACAACAACAACACTAGCAACGAGGAAAAGGTCAACAGAACATGTGGCTCAAGTCTTGCATCGCCGCGCACAGTAACAGTAGAACAACAACATTAACAACAACAACATTAACAACAACAAAAATAGAAATGACAACAACAACAACAATACAAAAACAACAACAACAACAACAACAACAACAACAACAACAACACTAGCAACGAGGAAAAGGTCAACAGAACATGTGAGCAAAGTCTTGTATCACCTCGTACGGCTACAGTAGAACAACAACAATAACCACAACAATAATAATACTAATAATAATAGCAATAACAATAGCAACAACAACAATAACAACAACAACAACAACAATAACAATAACTGCCACAACAACAAGGAAAAGGTCAGCAGAACATGTGAGCCAAGTCTTTTATCGCCTCGTACGGCTACAGTAGAATAGTCAATCACAGTCCTGCCATTGGGAATTTGTCTGAACTTTTCTCTCCACTCATTTATCCCAACACACTCACTCTTCCTTTCCTCTCTTCTGTCCATCCATCCATCCATCCATCCAGTGTCCCCCCCCTCCCTCACTCATCCTTTCCTCTGTTCTGTCCATCCATCCAGTGTC
>NW_004799234.1:0-1145 GCF_000002075.1 Aplysia californica | reverse complement strand
GTTCTCTCCCACAGTTGAGCATTAGTGACTCGATCGTACCACTTGATCCCCACTATCCTTCGTAGGCATCCATTTACGAAGCTCTGCAGTTTCAGCAAAAGGATATCGCCTACTTACTGATTACATTTCGAAGCCTCACTTTCCACACGTTATTTATGATCACAACGCACCACCGTATTAGGGAGCAATAAGATCACCTGGGAATATAAGTGTATTGGTGTGCGACGTCCGCCAGGGCTATAGACTCCTTCTGGCACCAAATGGTTCCCTGGATACCTGGAGGTGTCATCTCTGACTCAGAGGTTGACGTGTAATGACCCTCCATCCTTCACGGTCGCGAGCTGCCGTTGCACATTCTGCCATATATCCAGGCCTGTCCATGTTATTATGTTGTCCATCCGTGTTATTCTTTGCCTTCCCCTGGCTCTCTTGCCCCACATCTTTTCCTCAAGCACCTCTTTCTCAGTGGTCTCATGTCGGTCGTTTTAAGAGGATCAAATTGTTGTAAATGTTTTATAACTCATTCAACTCCCTGGCAGATATCAACGGAGAGTCCTTTAAAGAGGCTTCTACCTTAGAGGAGTTTTACACAGAGAAAAGAATGTATTGATTTCCTTAATATAATGTTTTGTTTTTTACTGACCAGCGTCTATGGTGTAGCTGTAGCGGCTAGGCGCTTCGCTGTCGAGTACAGGCGAACCAAGTTCGATTCTCTAGTGGTGATGGTTTTACCGAGTCCCTCGATCTTTCTGTCTCTCAGCAAGTAGAGTCGGACCGGCCTCCTGAATAGTCTAAATTGTTTCGACGGGGACGAAATAATGCAAACAATATTTTTAAACCGAAAGAAGCTCCAGACGTATTAATCTTTACCTTGATCCAAGTGATCGGCTTTGACATCATTTCCAGATTGCGGTGACTCAGTGAGGACATTGAGATGTTTGTAAGTTAGCGCTTTAACTTGACCCTGACCTCACCAAACTGACCAGTCTGTTCTCCCCCCACCCTCATCCCCCTTTCCCCTCCGTAGTGACCCTGTGACATCTGTGAGTGAGCGCTTTACCTTAACCCTGTCCTCACCAACCTGACCAGTCTGTTCTTTTGATGATGACGACAATGACAACAATGACAATCTTTATTCATCTCAC
>NW_004799233.1:22008-22979 GCF_000002075.1 Aplysia californica | reverse complement strand
GAAAAGAAGAAAAAATAACAGCAGAAAATTAGGAAGAAACTAAAGAACACGATATTGAAAAAGTCATGTATACTCACGACAGAAATCAAATACCCCCACTTTTCTTTCAGAAAAAAGAGTATTGTGTCTTGCTCCACTTTGATATTAACAAAAAATAAACTAGGATAGTATTTCAGCGAGACAGATTAATCTAGCTGTAGACAGATTCCTACAAATTAGCATGAAAGAAGACACGAAAATCGACGGATAATTAAACTGCAGCAACTGGTAAAGTAGACATGTTATAACTTAGAAGAACATTATACAAGACATGTAGGGGGAATTAGCGTACGTTTGACATTTAACGTTTGATAGTTTGAGGGTAGCAAAGTACGAGGATTAAATGTGATACGTATTGTAGAATTGGTAAAGAGATTGTTGGATTCAGTTAGGAGTTAATAATAATAGTAATAAAAATAATAATAATAATAATAATAATAATAATAATAATAATAATAATAATAATAATAATAATATAGCATTTTGTATAGCGCATACCCCCGCTCAACAGAAATCTCTATGCGCTTTACACATTATTTTATTCCCCCAGCAGACCATAGAACACTCAGAAACATTCTCAGCTTCCGGGAAGCATACAGTGCAAGGAGCTGATTAAACCCTCAAATAGTAACAAACTGACAAGATCTTTCGCTGCCATTAGCTCGGTACCTATTCCCACCTGGGTGACTTGAGGAACATTCGTGTAAAATGCCTTTCACAAGGGCACAACGTCGGGCCCCTGACGGGATTCGAACTCACGGCCTTACTTACGGTTGCGAGTCCGAGAGCCTAACCACTAGGCCACCGACGCCACATTGAATTGTGTGAGTGGTGGGCTGGTGTAGGGGGTATGTGGGAAATAGAGAAGCAACGCGAGGGGCGAAATTGAAATTTATTGAAATCTAGTCTGAATTTACATTTATTTGCAGGGG
>NW_004799233.1:17932-19032 GCF_000002075.1 Aplysia californica | reverse complement strand
ACTGAGGTTGGCTTTCTTCGGGGGCGGGGGTGGACTGACAGCTAACAATAAAAATGTGAGATAGCGAGGAACGGTAAGAACTAATATGGGCAGGAAATGGGGAGAGCGGAAAGACAGAAAGAAAGAGATGGGGGAAAATGTAGAGAGACAGACAGAAAGAGAGATAAATGGAGAGAGAGACACAGAGACACAGAGAGAGACAGAGCGACAGAGACAGAGACACAGAGAAGGGAGAGAGAGATAGAGAGAGACAGACAGAGACAGTGGGAGACAGAGACGGAGAGAAATAGGAAGACAGGAAAACATTCAGAAAGATAAAAACGACGCTGGCTTATGAAAGCTCACGTACACATCCATCCATCACGGCTCGCGTGCGCGTGCATGCGTGCATGCCGGGGTAGGGGCAGGGGGGCGGCCCAGAGGAATAAATATTGACAGGGAAGCCAAGGAAAGACGGCACTCACAGATGAGAAAGGCATCGCCTTGTCAGACATTGGGGGACGTGTTTGTTGGAAAGATTTAAATACATGTCAACACATTCGGGTGATGGGAGCAGAATAAAATAGAATATGTCAACACATTTGGGTGAAAGGAGCAGAATAAAGTACAACACGTGAACAGTCTAGGGTGAAAAATGCTGAAAAAAATACAATATTATGGGAAGACACTTGAGTAAAAAGACACTAGGGTAAAAGATGCTAAAAAGCGAACAAATAATGATATGTGAACTTAATTGAAAGGGTGAAACTTGCAAAGCAAAACACGTGTACAATATTATGTCAAAACACAAGAGTGATAGGTGCAGAATAGAGTACAATAATATATATATATGAACTGTCTAGGGTGAAAGGTGTTGTAAAAAATAAAATACTTGCATTATGTGAAGACACTTGGATTAAAGGTTCAGAACAAAATAGACAATATGTGAACAACTTGGGGGATATAAGCAGAATCAAATGCAATATGTGAACAGTCTAAGGTGAAAGTTGGTGAAATATGTGAACAGTCTAAGGTGAAAGGTGGTGAAATATGTGAACAGTCTAAGGTGAAAGGTGGTGAAATATGTGAACAGTCTAAGGTGAAAGGTGGTGAAATATGTG
>NW_004799233.1:15406-16386 GCF_000002075.1 Aplysia californica | reverse complement strand
CTCTCTCTCTCTCTCTCTCTCTCTCCCTCACCCTCTCCTCGACTCAGCTGACAGGAACTCAATAAAGGTAACGACACACCACCACAGAGCTGTCACAAGAGAGAAGGCCAGGGGCCACCTGTACGGCTTTGTATAGTAAGAGTTTTACGACACTTGCAATACAATAAGGTCATATAAGTGCCGGAGATTAGGGGTGCTACAAGAGAGAAACAAACACAAAAAAGGAGGAGAGATGAGGAGGAGAGATGAGGACGATAGATGTTTGTTGTTGTTGTTGTTGTTGTTCGTTTAGTAAGAGTTTTACGGCGCTCGCAAAAGCATAAGGTCATATTATGAGCGCACGAAACATAAGTTGGTTGCATTCACAACAGTTCACTGCACGGCTGGGCTCGGGACAACGATCAGATTTTTAAAAATTTAAAAACTTGAGGTAAAATAAAAATCTAAAGATAGATGTTTGATAGGAATGAAGGAGCAAACCACACCAGAGCACCCGCCAACCACGGGTTTGTTATAAAGAAAAACAATTAATATTAAAACAAACCGCATTTTGTCGGCAAGCTGTTAAAATGTACAATAGTGCGGTCAAAAATGCGTGGCGCAACTTATCTTCAAATATCTTTTTTAACGGGTCAATCTGTGTCACCCATACTTTGCACAGCAGTTTGTATCAATTTGTCTTAACTTAATTAATAATATTTTTCCACAACAATTGAGGCAAGATTAAAAAACTGTTCTTCTTTAATTCATATAAAATACTACAAGTCTCTTTCACGTGGAAAATGGAATTGTTCACAGCACTTCCTTCTTCTCACACACATTTTGTATACGCATATAGGTTACGTCACAGCTCGCCAATGACACTTTTTAGTAGCAAAACTAGAATCTAGTTACAAGAAAGTAATTTTGTAGTGAACATTAAAAAAAAAAATAAAAGTTCTCAAAACATGCGTTCAATAAGCATAATCTAGCAATTAGAA
>NW_004799233.1:11658-13056 GCF_000002075.1 Aplysia californica | reverse complement strand
GGGGAGGGGTCGATTAACGAATGAGAAGAAATTCCTGTCAAAATCTGCAACATGTGGAATATTTTTAGCGTGGTTTGAAGTTGTGGAGACGTGTGGAAAGAAGGGTGAGAGACAGACAGACAGACAGACAGACAGACAGACAGACAGACTGACAGACAGACAGACAGACAGACAGACAGACAGACAGACAAGAAAGAGAAAGACAGACATGGTAAAAGAAATTCATTCGTTCGTTCATTCATTCATTCATTCATTCATTCATTTATTCATTCATTCATTCATTCATTCCTTCATTCATTCATTCATCCATCCAATAATTCTTTCATTCAGTGCAAGAAAGTCACACAAATAAACTGTGGGAACGTCCACGGAGATGGACTTTTTACTATCCTAGCTACGTGACGTTGTCAACCATTTTAAGACCCGACCCCTGCGAACTGGAGTCCATTTCCGATAGGCTTTCATCAAAAACTTCCGCCTCAAAACAAGATTTCTGCCTCATTTCCGCTATATTTCATCTACATCCGTGTCCAACAGGAAATCACCAAGTTTCATACCAATTCGGCAAGTCACGCACCTTTGAAAGATCAACAAATACAGCAGAGAATTGAAATCCCTGACCTTTTTTTTCTATACGTCTAGCTTTGTGTCCGAAATCCTTGCTCATTAATAAGTCACGACTTTTTTTCGCTTGAAGCGACAAACACCACGACCCTAAAAGGCCGTGCGAACTGGCTATGGTGAGTGGATGGTAGTGCTGGGCGGCTATGTTCCCGATTATTGAAAGCTAAGAATCGTAGGAATTGACTCCGAACCCATGCAGTTACTTACTTTCTAATGATGTGATTTCTTCCAGTGGTTACCTGGTTGGCTCCGAACATCTTCAGGATTTAGGATAACCTTGATTTCGGAACACTACGAAGTATCAACTTTTATTTTTCAAAAATAAATTCTTTAAAAAAATATTTTAATTATTAAAGTAACTGGTAACCGTTGGGTTACGTAAAAAGGAGTCGGAACTTTTCATCCGTACCATTAATCGTGGGAATCGGTTCCGGAATCGGTCCTTCGCCCAGGAGGGGTACAGGCGGAACATAAAACTATGGTACGGTCGAGTACTCTCAAAGACTTGACTTAAAAACTGCGGTACGGTCGAGTACTCTCAAAGACTTGACATAAAAACTCCGGTACGGTCGAGTAGGCGGGAAAAGTTCAATGACGGCTACGCGTGAGTGATTCTGGAACCCTTGGCTACCCTTGTGTGGGGTGCGCGTGTCGGGTTTTTTTATGATGTGGGTTTTGGGGTGTTGTTTTTTGTTGTTTTTTTTGCTTTTTTTATTTCGTTAATTTATTTTCTCCTATTATTCTCTGGTTTTGTTTGATTTTTCTCTCTTTTGT
>NW_004799233.1:8759-10706 GCF_000002075.1 Aplysia californica | reverse complement strand
ACAAACAGACAAACACGCACACAAACACACACACACGCACAAACAAACGCAAAAACACATGCACACACTCACACAAACACACACACACAAACACAACAGAAAGCTTTCCTGCACCCCCACGCAATCCTCAAATCCCAACCGTCCACACAACGCCCAACTGTCTCTCAGCCACACCATAGACTGATATAACGCCACGTAAATATATTATGATGTATTAACAAAAAATCTTGCATGCTAGCGCTTTTATTTTCTCGCAAAGAGGAAGGAAAATGCGGCAGGGGGTTCTTAGGAGCTTTATCTCCCAACAAAGTGGCCAATCCCGAGACAATAAACAGGAAGGTGGGCGGATATTTCCAAACACTTCCCTACTTTAGGATAACAAGACTCTATCTGACATTTTTAGGCCATTTTTGATTTACCGGTACTGAGACCGTGAGAACAAAAACCAGTTAATGTTCTATCTCCTCTATCAAAATCGTAGTATGATTATTCGGAGTCTTTAATTCAGAATATTATTCAAACAAACTGCATTCGAACCATCTTGGCATGTTGGGAAACTCAAAACGTCATATGACTTTATGCAGTTGCGAGCGCCGTAAAACCTTACTAAAACGAAACAAATCTCTAAATCTTGTAGGTCTATTTTCTGAAAACTAGGCACTGAGCAGATAGCACTTTCTACTTATGAGACAGCGGCGTATTCAAACTGGGGGGAGATTTTGTTCCCGGAATGAAGTAGGGACACTTTACAATAATATTTGATGCCCCTAAGATAAATCTGTGATACTGCACGCACACTTGACACTTGAGAAAGAATGCTCGGTCATGTAAACGTCCTCCAGGCGCCGAATCGTGCTATTATCTTCAATAATCTCTTCTTCCTTCAATAGCACCTAGAGCTACTGTTTGGCGTGACCTACTTATAGGGACAGGTCCTTCTCAACGCCTGGCTGCTTTATTACACTTTGTCAGAATAGACGCTGGTCTTTCTCCGTTCTATTTCTTGTAATTCCCGACAAGCGGGTGTTAAATCGGAGACCCCGACTCCCACTCGGAAAACCCTATGTTGAACTGTGTCTTTTAGTTATAGTAAGCGTTTTACGGCACTTGCAACACAATGAGGTCATAAAAGTGCCGAAGATTAGAGGAGTTACAAGAGAGTAACAAACAAACAAAAAAGGAGGGGAGATAAAAATCGATAGACGTTTGATAGGAAAGAAGGAGCAAACCACACCAGAGCACTCGCCAACCACCCACGAATTATGTCTGTTCTTTTTGTTGCTGCTGCTGCTGCTTTGTCTACACATTTTTTTCCTAAATAGAGAGTGTATGATAATAAAGAAGTGCTTGAGGGAATGGTGTTGGGTAGGAGAGCCAGAGGAAAGCAAAGAATAACATGGATGGACAACATAAGAACATGGACTGGCGTGGATGTAGCAGAATGTGCAACGGCAGCTCGCGACCGTGAAAGATGGAGGGTCATTACACGTCAACCTCTGAGTCAGAGATGACACCTCCAGGTATATGGTATGATAATAATTATGCTGGGAGTGTTTTGTTGTTGGTGGTGGTTTTTGTTGGGGTTTTGTTGTTTTTTTGTGGGTTTTTTTGGTGTTTTTTTGTTTTTGTCAATTGCATCGTGCACTAATGAAACTCCGAACTTCAAGTTCCAACAGCTGCACAATTTCCCCCCATCACCTACAGTCTGTTCAGGCTTTCCGAGTTAATTGCCTCGAGTGGTACTGCTGTAAAAAGCACCACCATCAGATCAACACCTCTACAACCACCACCTTTACAACAATCACCACAACAGCTACAACAACCACCACAACAACCACCACCTTTAGAACCATCATACCCACCACAATTGCAACCACGTCAATCTACCTGCATCCTTCTTCCATCATCTCAACCCCCCAACCCCCCCCCCTTTTTTTTCTTCTATTA
>NW_004799233.1:5185-6294 GCF_000002075.1 Aplysia californica | reverse complement strand
ACTGACGTGATACCAGTTAAAACATTAATGCTATGTTCTGTTCACTTCTATTGTTTTATCGTCTGTGTTGAAAGACTGGTCCTCACTGTATAAAAAATAATATAAAATAGACTGTCACATAAGTCATTCTACCTCCACTCCTTCCGTTGTGTATAGCAAGCATATATAGGTATATGCAATGCATACATAAATTCATGTATCAGTGTGTCAGTGTGTGTCTAGGTGTGTGTGTGTGTGTGTGTGTGTGTGTGTTTGTGTGATTTGTGTGTGAGAGTGTATGTATGTATACATGGGGGGATAATTTGATAGACAGAATTTATTGTAAAACCTGAATAGTTCAAGAACTTCATATTTGAGGGAGTTTTGTTCTTTGTTTGAAGAAAGAAATTTGAAGCAGAAATAATTTTAATTCTTTTTCGTTTTCTTCTTTAATTTTTTCCCTTTTTTTTCTTTCTTTCTTTGCTTCTTTCTATTTTTCTTACCTTCTTTCCCTGTGTGTGTCTGTACGTATGTAGGTATGTTTTCTACATTTTAATATATACAATATTCGTGCTTCAGTGTATGTCTGCGTTTGTGTATGTGTGTGTCTATAGTACTTTAAAACATTTTTTTGAAATTTTCAGATTCCTTCAGAAATTTTAAAACTATAATATGAATGCAGAGAAAGGTAAATCTTTCCAGATATCTATATCTATACGCAATTTTTAAAAAATTAATGCGCGTTTATTTCTAAAAAGGTTTCTTGATTGTTGTTCTTTCTTAATACTCGACTAGATCTATAATTTACATTTTTTTAAATTACTACAAACGAAACAAAGAGCTTCAGTTATGATAACAGCTGTAGATCAAAAGATAAGCATATTATAGATAAGATAGCGTTATTATTAAAATTACTGTTATTATTAAAAAGTGACATTGCGGACATTATAATATACACAGAAAGTTTTCTGAGTTCACATCTCATATTTGTAAAGATGCGTAAGGCGGTGGAGGGTGAACATCATGATGTTATAATGGGGAAGATTGAAGCATACCGGACCACTCGTACATTATTGCCCGAGAAAGTGGGGTAGGTGGGGCGGGTGGTTGGGGTGGAGGAGGGGGGGTTC
>NW_004799233.1:2939-4065 GCF_000002075.1 Aplysia californica | reverse complement strand
TGCGCACGTTAAAGATCCCTTGGTGGTCTAAAATCGATAAGAGTAGGCTTCGGCCGCCACCCGGGCAAAATTCAAAATTTCCTACCAACTGAAAATAATAGGTGTGTCCCGCGCGCTCATATGACCTATGCAGTTGCGAGCGCCGTAAAACACTTTACAAAAACAAAAAAAACAAAAAAGACAAGAGACTGAAACATCACCATAAAACAAAATTAATTATTGTCATGCTGAAAAGATTTCAGCCGAGACAAAGTGAAAATAAACAATAAATAGCGAGATGCCACATCTGCACTCACCCACCTTGTGTAGCAGGTAAAAACTCCACGATAAATCAAACTATCATCACCATCATCACCATCATCATCATCATCTCGAACTCACACACACACAAAATCATCTCAATCTCCCTCGCTCACCTCGCGGGGTATACAACAACTACTACTACTGTTGCACGTGCCTTTCTCGCACTATAGGGCCTAGCTAGAAGAGTAGACGCGCGCGCGTGCAGTGCAGGCAGCTAGCTATCCCAAAAGCGCTCACTCACAAACTGAGCCCACCGACTGCAATCACCACTCACACGGGCTGGCTGGCTAGATCTACTCGCGCGCGCGATGGTGTGTGTGAGGGGGGTGGAGAAGATTTGGGTTGTTTCTTTTTTGTTCCGTTTAGGCTATTTTACCTCGCGGTTCCTTGGAGGGTGAGTTTGAGGTAGCGAGGAGCTGTTGGTGGAGGATAGGGGTGGTGTGGTGGGGCGTACAATGTGGTTACTCTTCTTTAGCAGTGGTGGTGATGGTTGTTGTAGTTGTGGCTGTGGTGGTGGTAGTGGTGGTGGTAGCGATGGTAATGGATGTTGTAGTGATGGTGGTGGTAGTGGTGGTGATAGTGGTAGTGGTAGTGATGGTTGTGGTAGTGGTAGTGGTTGTTGTAGTGATGGTGGTGGTAGTGGTGGTGATAGTGGTGGTGGTAGTGATGGTTATGGATGTGGTAGTGATGATAGTGGTGATGGTTGTGTTGGTTGTTGTAATTGTGGTGGTGGTGTTGGTGGTGTGGGGGTGGTGATGGCGGTGGTAATGGTCGTGGTGGGGAAAGTAGTAGTGATGGTGGTGGTGGTGGTAGTGGGGGGCGA
>NW_004799233.1:0-1096 GCF_000002075.1 Aplysia californica | reverse complement strand
GGGGGAGGGATGATGAGGGCGGGTGCCGACATCTGCCGGAGAATTCCCGCACGCACGCGCTCTGTGGTGGTCACCCACCGCCGTGGTCAGGTCAGTCCAGGAGTGGAGGACTTTGTCCTTGTCTTGTCTTCATCTCTGTTCACAATCCATGATCTGGTTTTTGTCTTCATCTATTCTATCCGTTCTCTGGTATTTACGGTATGAGCATAGAGTAATGATGTTCTTGTCTTCATCTCTGTTCACAATCCATGATCTGGTTTTTGTCTTCATCTATTCTATCCGTTCTCTGGTATTTACGGTATCTGGCCGAGCCGGGAGATGATAGCGTTAACCCTAGGACGCTGACACAACACTGATAGCGTTAACCCTTCGATGGCAGACATTGGTCATGGTATAGGCGGCATGTTGGCAACGGAGAATTGAATAGCTCCTTCAGAATGCGTAAAAGTCTCTGGGTTAAACCGAAATGACGCTCTTAGAATAATACTAGCTGGGCCCCCTTTCGGTGAAAGGAATTATCTGTGCATTAACGTCAGCCAAAAGTCATTGGCTTATGACAATTACACTTTGCTGGAATGGAGGAATAAATCTTGAGAGATGCAAAAATTAAAAGGTTTAGATATAACTCTCAAAACAGAGCGCACTGTTAATGAACGGAAACCTCTTTTTCTAAAATTACAGAGACAGAAGCGTCGGCCAACAAAAGCGATCGGCGAAATAAAGAAATTTAGCTTTTTGAATCAAAACTGTCTCAAAACTGAAAAAACGAAGGGCGTCATGATCTGGAGAATATTTTAAAGAATCTTTTGGCGAAAACCGCTTGTCGATCGATGCAGCCATTCAAAAGCCTTTTGAATAGCAAAATTCGGCCGGCCTCCACAAATAGATAATAGATGTTGAAGAGTTTGAGTTTAATCCACATATCGCCCTTAGAATAAAAGTGTTTGGGTATAACCGACATTGCGCCCGATTAGAATGACAGGGTTCTAATTCCATGACTCTTATTTTTTGGAGAAAATGAGATATAAAGATGTACACCCTGTATAAATGGTTTTTACACCTTACCAATTTTGTCCAAACGGGAACAATATAGATC
>NW_004799232.1:21833-23099 GCF_000002075.1 Aplysia californica | reverse complement strand
TTTTTACTCGGTCCAGAGGCACAAAGCATTTTGATTGTCTAACTCCGTTGGAGACGTCTCCGGATAGAGACCGTGGTATAAAAAGGTCTCCTCTCACTCTCCTAAATGATTGGTCCGTAGCTCATGCCATGACTTTCACTTCACAAATCCTTCACTGTAAAGATGACCTGAATCCCATACACTTTAATGAGTCTGTGTCGCAATCAATCCACTTAAGTGGGTGTTGGGTGCTTTTTACCAAAAAACAATTCGTTTTCGTTGTATTGTTCTTATAATAAATCATGAAAAACAAAAAAGTCGTAAGCCTTGACCATAGCATTAAACTGCATTTTGGTGATGTTGAAAAGTGCATCTTTGATAGAGATTTGAGAGAGTGTAAACGTCGAAAACTCTCAAAATTTGGACTTAAATGGATTGCTTGCGACAGTGACGAATGGGAATATGACGTCAAGTACTTTATAAAATAGACATCATACTTATGATTATACAAAAGATACCGCCAAAGCTCAGGACTCTGGCTTCTCTGCAAGAGGTTACGGCGAGTAGATTATAATTGCATCGCTTCTTGGTAAACCAAAGCACCCATTAAAAATGTCGTAACAGAAAATGCCTTCCCCCGTTGGCCATTTTTTTTCGACTTTGTATATTCTGGCTCAACACCATATATATCCTTTTCAAAGACAATTCTGTGGGGGTTTTACTGAAAAACAATTATCAAACGCACAAAAATGTAGATTTACAATCACCAAGTACACCTAGGCTTTGGAATTTACCAAACTCGGGCGGCCATTTTCTCGCCAATTTTACTTCTGACACCAGGCGACCCGCCACCTCTTTCAGTCACAGATATCTCGAATTCTATTCTGGATAGATGGGTAATTTTTCATTATAAGCAAAACATACATGTCTATATTCATAAACAAAACAATTCAAAGAAAGCAGGATATTTTTTCAGCTGGGATGTTGCACATGTTAAAACCTTTTGGGTTGAGCAGATATACTATTCGGTACACCTTTACTATTTCTTTTTAAAAATCATAACTTATTAGTGGTATGATCCCTCCAGCTCAACAGAGAGAGTTCCCAGCATTGTTATTGAATTCCGCACACAATGATTCCACTGTTGATTATTCTTCTAAACTTCATCTCACGGCAAACACACTCGCACATACATCCGCACGGCACGCGCAAAAGTGCATTATATATGTTCTCTCTCTCTTTCTTTCTCTCTCTCTCTCTCTCTTTCTCTCTCTCTCTCTCTCTCTC
>NW_004799232.1:16895-18937 GCF_000002075.1 Aplysia californica | reverse complement strand
AGTTGGTTTAGACAGGCAGATATCTTAGAAAGTATCTTTTTTTTATATTTTACACAAACGCAGGGAGGTGGAGGGGGGTGGGGGTGGGAAGTTGTTGTTTGTGCAGGTGATTGTCTTGAACAAGTGGTTGTCACATCAGGTTCGACTGTAAGCCTAATTGAATACAATAACCAGTAATGCTGGTGCACAATCATAAGGTTAAAGAAAACTCTTAGCCGATGCGTGCCAGAAAAGACCCAATACGGTAAGAAAAACAACGCAATAGAACATTGAATTTGGTTGCGTCATCTTGTGTTGCGTGCAAGGCTTTGTAGCTCGGAAACAATGCGTAAAAATGTGCCTGGCGTTCCATTCGAAACAAAGAAGAACTACTACTATACGCACTTTCAGGGTGTGAACACTCTGTTTTGGTTGCATTTTAGTCGATGTGACGTCATTCTTGGAGACACCTTTAACTTTCTTTTTTTTTAAAGTGAGAGATCGAAATCGACTTTCACCGGCATGAAAATAAAAGCCTGCACATTATGACGGATCCGACGACAAAATTTAAAAAGCTCTGAAAACAAAAAGCCAAGCTCTTTTCAATAACCCAAATTTTAGTGCCTCGGGGAAGTTTGAAAATTTCACTGAAATGCCTACATAAGGCCTTATGCCTTATGCAGTTGCGAGCGCCGTAAAACACCTGCCACCCCCTCCCCAAAAAAGAAAAAGAACCAACAAAAACCGAGACTACTTCTAAAGTCAAAGAAGGATGCGACGCCATTTTTGTGACGCCATTTTCTCAGCAGCAGGAAGAGTACTCAATAAACCGCTTTCTCGAGATCTCTACTTCGTGGACTGGGAAATGTCTTGATCTTGTTTGTTAGACGACTTACATAGACTATCATTTTAAACTTTGCACCTTGCTTGTGAAAGTATTGATCATGTGTCATTATTATTCAAGAGGAAATCAACCTTTTTAGCAAAGCCCATTATGAATTATTAGTGCCGTTTTACGGCCAAGGACTGGCCTAAACGAGTAATAATTAATGTCAAAAGCAATTCAAGTTTTCAGAGCATTACCTTTTGGTCCCACAGAAAAGAAAAAATCCTCGTCCAATCCATTAGGAAACGCGCCGCAAGTTTGCTCTTTGGCACTTAATTTTGAAAACGATTCTTGGCAGCAAAAGATTTCCCACTGCTAAATATTCATGAAGCCAACAAATGTCGTGATTCGATAGCCACTTTGGCATTACGTGTCATGTTCAGCTATATTCGCTTCTTTTTTCCCCCTCCACTTTTTGTGTTGCCAGAAACGCTATGGCAGCAGCAGTTAAATTTGGCTTGCTGTTCAACGCAGTTCGCTTTGGCCAACCCACAGAAGCTATAATACAAAACCTGAGCCATCAAAGAGGGTTCGAGCGACATAAAAAATGGACTCCATTAGCATAATGAAGACGTTGTGTGAATTTTTTACTCTTCGGTGGAAACTGAAATGAACACCTCAAATGTTTCCAACGTGGCGAGATTAAATGATCAGCCACCATAAAATGCAACAATTATTTCCAGAGCCGTTAATTCGTTTGTGCTCAAAGTTTCAGGACTCCAGCAGTTTTAAAAAGTGTCTTTCTTACGGTAGAGAAGAGGTCGATAGGAAATCCATTCACACTGATCCTGTTTACTTCAACTCCCAAGTGGCGTTTCTGCTAATTTCAGTCTGAAGTATTGACCCACCTCACGATATATCTAAGGGGAACAGCATCTCCAACTCACCCCTCCAACGAACACATGCGTACTCACACAAACACAAATACAGTACACACACACGCACACACACGCACGCACGCACACACGCACACACGCACACACAAAGAGAGGGGGGAGAGAGAGAGAGAGAGAGAGAGAGAGAGAGAGAGAGAGAGACAGAGAGAGACAGAGAGAGACAGAGAGAGAGAGAGAAAGAGACAGAGAGAGAGAGAAAGGGAGAGAGAGAGAGATAGAGAGAGAGAGAAACGCACGCGTCGCGTGTGCACGCTAACACACTCACTCACTCACTCAGGAAA
>NW_004799232.1:15328-16622 GCF_000002075.1 Aplysia californica | reverse complement strand
CACACACACACACACACACACACACACACACACACACACACACACACACACGACACACCGACCTCACCTTTGGGTCATTTCTCAGGAAATTATATATATCTGTCAGTTAAGTATAATCTAAGCTCTTTTTCAATCATCGAGAATCAAACTCACGGAGTTTAAGCTGAACTAATACATGTACATAAACAAAGAAAGTCAGTCACAAGATGGTCCCAAGTCCCATAATCCCACATGCGCCCTAGCAACAACATATCATTCATAATTCTAATTTGCGAATCTGCCAAGCTGTGAGCGGTTCTTGGTTGAGATTTCTCTGTAACTCGGTACCGGTAGATCTGCGTTCTTTTTGCAACGATGTCAATCCAATCGTGACCTGAAAAGTCATCATGGCTCTCTTGCAAATAAAAAGTGATTTGTATGTTTTGACGTATCAAACAAAGCACACAACAGTACTCCGGGACCTTGTTGTTGTCTCGACACTCCTTAACTCCACTGATGTCCTTGTCGCAAGAACCACACAGAACAAGAGTGGTTACTTCCCCTACCCTTTGTGCAGACGTTTATAATTATCTCTCGCGAAACTCTTCAGCGTCCTCTGCCCAAAACCCAAACAACTCCTGACGGCAGATAGACTGGGGCTGACAGAGAATGTCAGATTTATAACTCGTATCAATGATTCCCCCTAAGACTCTGTTTACTTTTCCGTAAATCGATACGCTGTCCTGTTATAAGAAATATGTCGGTGTACCATGTAGACAAGCAGGGACGATACATCAGTGGTTGTTTTGAAGTGACAGGAGGGGAGCACAGGCCAAATCTATCTTTCACAAACACACAAGTTCTCTCTTTCTGTACTCGTTGACATAAACGTAAAAAGGTTCCAGATAAGATCCAAAAATAACTGCAAACTTGAAACAGTTTAGAGGGTAAATGTTACAAAAGAAAACGACGGATCCTGTGATCTTTCGGTCGTGGTTATCTGTTTTTCCTACCAAAAATTAGAAACTCCAAAGTACGACGCATTGACATTGTGATAATAAATAGAAAGTGAAATATCATGCTGGGGCTGGAGCCAATCTATGGTTTGGAAATATAATCCCAACAGATAAGAATATGACGACACAGGGTGAACTACGCAGGAATGAGTACATTGTACTTGGTGCGTAGCATATAGCGGAAAAACAACTATAGATATGTGCCGCGCCGCGGTGGAATCAGGCACTCGTCAATTTTTTGGCATGTGGAAGCTGTTTTATTTGCCTTGCTTCCAATGAAATAGATATCTATTGAATAG
>NW_004799232.1:12915-14341 GCF_000002075.1 Aplysia californica | reverse complement strand
CCACCCCACCCCCGCGACAAATAGCGACCGTCTTACAGTTTCGACTGCATTTTAGTACAAAGACAACTTTGTTGTGACGGAAAAGTGCCTTCCTTTTGTCTGCCGCTGTGTAAAGTCAGCAACTGTGTAACCCCCTCCACCCCCCTTTCCCCCACCCACCTTCCCCCTACTTCTCCCCTGCCTTTGATCGACCTGGCAACCTCTATTAGAATACTAACTGCGTTGACTCAAATGTTCTTGGTACCTTCACCAGAGCACGCCCATGGAAATAAGAAAATGCTGAACCTGGAAAGTTGAGAGTGTTTGTGAGGGTGTAAAAGAACCGGCGGGGAGTGTGGATGGAGCACTAACCAGAACGAATGAGGGCAGTTGTACGAAAGCAGGCGAAATTAGTTGTACGAATTCTCAAAGACGTAGGTACCGTAGTAATATTTTTTCAAATGCATTCGCTATAGGCACTAAATAAGACGAATAGCGTTCCCTAGGGCGATATCAAGCTTTTCTGCTTGTAATGCGTCGTAAAACAAAAAGCACTTTTAATGAGAGCAAAGACAAACAAGGAAATACTTTTTACAGCTATTTCTGGGCTTACAGCGCAGAGAAATCCTGGTCAGTTCCTTAAAAAAAGGGGGGAGGGGGGTAGTGCAAAATTGCCAAACAAACAGTGGACGTTTGAGTTGACTGTCTCTGCCACCCCCACAGCATTGGTTGCGCGATCCTCTTCCAGTTTCCTCCAGGCTTTTAGCAAGAGCTAGATGTATACTTAAGGACCACCCGGCAGGAAGACGCATAACCCGACGTGTTTGTAATCTTGTGGTAGCTCAAGGGCAGCAGCGGCCGACATGTCGTGCGATCAAAGGGAAAACAAACCTGACCAGACGACATAACCGGAAGCCGAGTGGGTAGACTAAACATAATGTTATGAGCCGCTTTGTGCTGTAGCAAGCACGTGTTCGCGTCTGGTATTTCAATGAAATAAAACACACATGGATAGCCTAATGAGCTTTTGTCTTTAAAAAAAAAGGAAATAGGTCATAAATGAGAAAAAGAGTAATTTTATAATGTCCCAACAATTCTTTTTCCATACTCGAAACTGGTGCGCAGAAAAAAATGCACACTGTTTCATTTGTACCTTTCAACGCGGGTGGTTGGAGGGCGCCACTGATAGGCCCTGCTTCTTTACTTTCCCTCTGATGTTTCTGAAAACACACATAACGCAGTGTAATTGTGAAAAATTTACTGGTAAAAAGCATAGATTTAAACGGGTATGGAAAATACGTAATGAGTAACAAGTGGATATTAGTATAATATAGTATATATCACTCGTGCAGTTTGTTTTAGAAGACGAGCCATGTTTCTGGCGCTTGAAGACTTAAAAGTCAGGAGCAAATATTAACTTGTGGGAGCCCTTACACGCGAAAGATAA
>NW_004799232.1:7707-9431 GCF_000002075.1 Aplysia californica | reverse complement strand
ATAGATAGATAGATAGATAGATAGATAGATAGATAGATAGATAGATAGATAGATAGATAGATAGATAGACAGACAGACAGAGGTCAAAAATAATTCCTGTCAGTGACAAAGCATACAGAGTGGGTGGTTGGTGGGTGCTCTGGTGTGGTTTGCTTCTTTTTTTCCTATCAAACTCAAACATCTATCGTCCTTCTCTCCTCCTTTTATAAAAATGTTTGTTACTCTTTTGTAACACCTCTAATCTTCGGCACTTATATGACCTTATTGTGTTGCAAGTGCCGTAAAACACTTACTAAAACTAAAGCATACAGATCGTTAAACTTTAACCTTTTTCATATTGCCCGCTTTTGTGGAGATCTTGGGACAAATAAAGATAAAGAGGTCATAGTGACCCATTCTAGTTTGGTGGAGCCAATGATACGGTCTCTGGGTGGAGCAGCGTTGAAGAAAATGGGCTGCTAGATAGTCGGCCTGATTTCTACAGATAGCTTGTTATAGTGGCAGTTTATCGTGTATCACGGGGTTCTGATCTCTTCCAGTATGTTGGATTTTTTTAACGTATAGGTCTACATGTACATGTATTATGCAGCAAATGGAACTTTCGAACTTCCGTGGGGGGTTTTTTGTTTTTTTTTTGGTTGATTTTTTTTTTCGTGTTCTTCTTTCTTTTCTTTTTTTAAAATGCTGTTTCACTTTGCTGTTTTATTCAATATGGTTTGCTTATTTTTTAAATTCTTTCTAAGGTTCTTATGTAGCCTACATTCAGAATACACATTTTGACTTATAAGTTTCCGAATTCACAACAAGTCAAAACGTTGAACAAAATCAAATAATTAGGCTAACTGTTGAAAGTTAAAGATCGAATAAATTTAGTAAATGCTTATCTTAATTCAAACTGATATTGGATTACCATTATGGCAGCTGCTTTACTTACCTCGATCAAAGTCAAGAACAGGCAGGAATCGAGAAAAATATGTGTGATATCGAGTTTGAAACTTCTTTAGGGTTATTTCTTTTGTGTAGATAAATTAATTGAAAACAGAATAAAAAATTGCCATGATCGGCTGAAGCTGTTTGATTCTAAAGACTTCTATTCATGAGCTGTAGCTTTCACCGATTTTTATATTCAACATAACAACAAATCAATCTTCTTGGCTTAGTGTGCACTTGTGGTGATTGTATGAATGTAATAAATACATACACTTTAATATTTTAGATTCAAACAGCACGTATTGACCACATTGGAAAGAACACATGATCCGTCGTGTTCACAGGAATTGGCACTTCAAAAAGATCTCAGGCGAGCACCTCATATTATGTAAAAACGAGCGATAAAAAAAGTTTTAATGTTCAGCTTACCACCTACAATGAAAGGGATAGCCAAAGGAGAGCATGCTTTCGACATGCTTTCATAGACTCCTCATTTGCAAACAACTCGTTTGTGTGAGAAAATGTCGCTATTCAGAGTTTTGTTTTTATAAGGAAATGAGTTTCTGTATTGCTTAGAATTCCTGGGTAAAGATTTGTTGGAACCGCGACCAGTGGAGTGGAAGAGGAGGAGGAGAGGAAAGCTGTTAATTTAAATTTTGAAGGAGTGTCGAGAGTTTGAGGAAAAGAATGCTTGAGCTAGTTAAGACTCGTGTGTTCAAGAGTGTGTGTATGCGCGCACGCGCAAGTGTGTGTGTGTGTGTGTGTGTGTGTGTGTGTGTGTGTGTGTGTTTATT
>NW_004799232.1:5317-6828 GCF_000002075.1 Aplysia californica | reverse complement strand
TGTGTGTGTGGGGGGGGGGGGGTTAAGAGCAATTTCAAAAGGTTATGGATTGAAAACTATTTTTAAATGTGGGCAAGTGATTTTTTTGGAAATAGACTAACCGCAAAATGGTTGAAATCGAACTAACGTTTATGTTGTTCATCATTTTCTGCCTAAGTGTCTGTAGAACCAGGCAGACAGAAGAGAAATAATATCGAAGAAATTCCATGCTTTTGATTTCAGTCAAGGTGTTCATTCTTCCTCTTCAAAGATGGCACAAATTTGCGTGCTCCAAAAGGGGCTCTCCGTTTATGGTGTATGGAAGCTTAATCGGGTGGAAAATCTCAAAGAAATGTGTGTCGCAGACTTCTGCGCGATTACAAATGTTTTTATTGATTGCATGAGCCCTTGAATACCCTGGAATAGAAAGTGAACGTTTTTGCCACAGTCGTCACTAGGTTTATAGGGATATTCTCTCTTAATCACTTAAGCTTTTCAAATATGATTGAAACAAATTCCCTCCCAAAGAAACTTCAAAATGTCAGATCTTTAAGCATTATTGCCTTTTGGAGCGCGAACAGAGGCACCAAGACCTTTACAGCCTAAACGCGAAATAACAAAGTGGCAATTATGTCCCTTGGAAAGGGGAGACAATAAGAGAATGTCGCACGAGTTCTCTGTCCTACTCGTGTTTCCAATAAAAGCTTCCAGGCATAAATCTGAATTCTTTCACTTTCCTCTTCCAATACAAATGTCTCTATGTGCTTTACAAAGCTGCAGTGTCAACTAGTATGAATGAAAATTTCAAGGTTCATTGATTCGTAAATAGACGGAAAAGTACTCAACAAACCGCACCACCTGATGCAGTTCTTTCAAAAGTGGTGTCTCGCTTTTAAACGCGTCTCGCTTGAATAGTCCTGAAAGTTCGGCTAGACCTTGCGATTTGTCGTACGTGTTACTTTTGCCCTCTCAATACAATTGAGTGTAGGTAAACTAGTACCCTCCATTCGGAAGCTATTTGACCTACTACGCACTATATGGGGTCTCCACCGTCAGTGGGCCACTTCTGGGTCGCCGGAATGTCATGCCAGAAAGACTCATTTGTCTGATTTTCAGAATATGGGAGGGGTAGGGGGTGGTTGACATTTACTTTTGCCTATAGTTTAATCCTTAATCCTTTAGGAAAGGAAATAAGGCCGTACATGGTCTAAAAACCACGTGTATAAAACAATCACCTGTACAAACGACCATTTCCCATTTCATCCCTTGTTCCATTATGTATAAAAAAAAATACTACAATGACACTGTGTCAGACGGCAACCTGATGGCTATTTTTTCTCCTCAAAAATGGAGGGCCGTGTAAAACAGTTTCCACTGACTTGTACTTCGATCCTGCCAATCAACATAACATTTTGATTGTCTACAAATCACTTTGGGAGCCCCTTAAGTTGCAAGTTTGCTTGACAACTCCCAGAAACACAATCTTGCAATTAGGCTATGCACATGAAAAAAAATATTTGAAAATAATAGCA
>NW_004799232.1:0-1443 GCF_000002075.1 Aplysia californica | reverse complement strand
CATAGATACAAAGACATACAGACACACTCTCACTCAAACACAAAAACATACAGGCACACAGACACACTGACACAAAAACATACTGTATCACAGACAGACAGACAGACAGATAGATACCCTGACGCACAAACAAGAAAAAAGCCACACCTACCAGTTTTGAGTCCCTTGAAGAGCTTGGCCTTTGACCTTAGCCAGGGAACCAGCTGGTGGATCTCGTGAGACTGGCGCTGCTCTGGGGGCTTGGAGATGATCCGCAGAGCCTTCTCGAACTCCTTAGACATGGCGGCACGTCTGCTTCCGGTTCCACCTCGCTTCCGGTTCCGCTTCGCTTCCGGTTACACCTCACTTTCGGTTACACTTCGCTTCCTGTTACGCTTCGCTTCCTTTTACTCCTCGGTTACCGCGCACTAAGCGTGTCGTGTCCTTTCTTAAAGATATTATTATGATATTGTCTATGGTGGTGTCAGATCCTAGCTGTCATTGGATTATATAGATTAAATTTCAATAGTGAAGAGCAAACGAATTTGTTAGTTTGCTTTACCTCATGTCTCTAACACTGTCTCTTACTGGAGCATTCTGATAAAAAGCAGAAGAAACATTTCACAACCTGTTATTGAAATAGTTCTTTTACACCTCAGTCCGAAATTTTGAGGAAGATATGGACTATTTTATAATTCAAAAATAAATTGAAAAAAATACTGAGATGAAGAATAATAGTAGTGAAAATAATAATAGCGGTGAAAATAATAATAGCGGTGATAATAATAATAAATACCAGATGAAGGGAGGAAGGGTGCGTTGCTCCTGCAAAAGTTTAGCAGCTGAGCGTTATTTATTTATTTCATTGGGGGGAAAAACAAGCACAGGGCCTAAGTAAAGAAGATTTAAACAATTCGATTTGAAACCAGATCTATCGTAATAATACCATAAGTCTATTCCAAACGCTTTTTCCGAAAAAAAAAAAAGAAACTTTGCAGATGCACTTAAGCGCTGATGACTCAAGGTGAAAGATTTATCGTCTGTCTTAAAACAACTGTACGTTCTTCTTACGTGTTTTACTCCAGCTGCTCTGACCTGAGGGGAAATACAAAGAATGAATGTAAATTGTGTGTAGATAGCATGCTTCACTATCTATCTGTCTCTTCATGTGCCTGTCCTCTAGGCGTCTTTATAAAGTGTGTGCCTGTTTGTTTTGTTTTGCTTTATGTGAAATCTACGCGTGTCCGAGTCACTCTTTGTCCACCTTCCATTTCTCTCTTCCGTTAATCAAATATAGATATAACTTTAAACATACGTTCCAAATTACGTTCTCTACTTTTATGTCTGATTATTTGTGTGCTTATGTCAAGTTATGCGTCTGTGTATCTGTCGGGTGTGAAGGTGTGTGTGTGTGTGTGTGTGTGTGTGTGTGTGTGTGTGTGTGTGTGTGTGTGTGTGTGTGTG
>NW_004799231.1:21934-23273 GCF_000002075.1 Aplysia californica | reverse complement strand
CCCCCCCGCCCTTGGGAATGGCCTAAAGACACTTCAGTCAGTAGCACCGCCCCGGGGTATTGAACTCGTGTCTTCTACGAGCAGTAACGAACACTGTAACCACACAGCACACATGTTGGTGTTATCATGTTTGAATTCTGTAATGTCTTACTGTTAGAATGTAAATGTGTTTACGCCCCCAGTGTTCAGTTACGTCAGAGGTGGGCTTTGACCTTTGCAATTAGGGACAATTCGGGCTTAAAGGGATACAGCGCCACAGCAAAACATACAGGAATCGAACTCAAACCTTCTACGTGCAATAGCATAGACCCTAACCACTGCACCAAAGACATCGGTGTAGTGTTATCATTACGTTTTTTTCTCTTTCACTCAAACAAACAAAAATGGGTGGTTGGCGGGTGCTCACAGATGTCGGCGGAAGGTTCAATCCCATATAAATGGGCAAGGGATAAAAAAAAACCCACTAAAATCTGCTCCCAACCCCTCATCCTTCCCTTCCCTCCCCCCCCCTCCCTCCCCCCGTACATACATGTATACCTCTATCTTCGCCCACATCAGCGACAAAACAAGACACCCTGTATAGATTTTCCCCAGGACAAGAACCTTCCACCGACATGCAAATGACATGGCCACATCTCCATCTCCTGGCCTGCTCAGCCCCAAAAATCTGGGGGAATTACAGCTTGATTTCCATTTGCCAAACTCTCTCTGATCCACAGAATCCTGCCATGATTATTTTTTTGCTACATTTCATGTCAAGCTGAAGATGTAGTAGATCTAGTGGGTGGTTGGCGGGTGTTCTGGTGCAAGTTTGCGGTTTCTTTCCTATCAAACATCTTTCGTCCTTATCTCTCCTCCTTCTTTTTTGTGTTTGTTACTCTCTTGTAACACCTCTAATCTTCGGCACTTAAATGATCATACTGTGTTGCAAGTGCCGTAAAACTCGTTCTGAAACTAAGAAAATGTGCGAGTGATTTATGAGGAAATTCTTGTAAAACTAGGGAACCTTTTTTTTTAGATCAATATGTTGTCGTTTTGTACAAAAATATTCAATATGGTGTATTGTCGGTGATGATGATGATGATGATGATGATGATGATGATGATGATGATGATGATGATGATGATGATGATGATGATGATGGCATCAGGAAAGTTTTGTTTTAAGGTGTAATCAGACCTTTAAGCAACAACCGGCCATAAACGTCCAGTGAGATTAAGAGCGCCAGGCGTCTGGATATATCTCCCAGAATCCTCTCGGCCGCTGTGTTCACCCGCCATCTTGTTTGGGATTTTTTTTAGGGAGGGGGGTATTTGTTTATTTGTAGAGGTGGAGGGGG
>NW_004799231.1:9239-11474 GCF_000002075.1 Aplysia californica | reverse complement strand
TTATTATTAATATTATGATTATTACTTATATGATTATTATTATTACTATTATTATTATTGTTATTATTATTATTATATTATAATTATTATAATTATAATATCATTAGTTTCAAAAAATTATTTTTATTATCATTATTACTATTATTTTCATTAATATTGTTTATATTTTAATATTAGCAGTAGTAGTAGCAGTATTACTGGTCTACATTATTATTATTATTATTATTATTATTATTATTATTATTATTATTATTATTATTATTATTACTATTATTACTATTATTACTATTATTATTATTAATACTATTAATATTGCTAATATTATTATAATTACTTATATGATTATTATTATTACTATTATTATTATTATTATTATTATTATTATCATTTTTATTATTATTTTTATTATTATTAATATTATGATTATTACTATTATTATTATTATTATTACTTATATGATTATTATTATTACTATTACTATTATTATTATTATTATTGTTATTACTTATTATTATTATTATTATTATTATTATTATTATTATCATTATTATTAATAATATTATGATTATTACTATTAATATCATTATTATTATTATTGTTCTTATTATTGTATTATTATTATTATTATTATTATTATTATTATTATTATTATTATTATTATTATTAATATTATTATATCATTATTTTTTTAAATTATTTTTATTATCATTATTACTATTATTTTCATTAATATTGTTTTTATTTTAATATTAGCAGTAGTAGTAGTAGCAGTATTACTGATCTGCATTATTGTTATTATTATTATTATTATTATTATTATTATTATTATTATTATTATTATTATTATTATTATTATTATTATCATTATTATTACTATTATTACTATTATTATTATTAATATTATTATTATTACTAATATTATTATTATTACTTATATGATTATTATTATTACTATTATTATTATCATTATTATTATCATTATTATTATTATTATTATTAGTAGTAGTAGTAGTAGTAGTAGTAGTAGTAGTAGTAGTAGTAGTAGTAGTAGTAGTAGTAGTACTATTACTTATATGATTATTTTTATTATTATAGTTATTTACTATTCTTTTTTATAATAATCTCTATCATTATTTTATTTTATTTTTTTAAATTTTTATTATTATTACTACTATTATTATTATTATTATCATTATTAATGTTATTTATTATTATTATTATTATTATTAATATTATTATTATTATTATTCTTTATATGATTATTATTATTATTACTATTACTTATATGATTATTATTATTATTATTATTATCATTATTATTATTATTATTATTATTATTATTATTATTATTATTATTGTTATTATTATTTTTATTTTTACTATTATTATTATTATTATTGTCATTATTATTATTAACATTATTAGTATTATTATTATTACTATTATTGTTGTTGTTGTTGTTGTTGTTATTATTTTCATTATTACTACTTTTGTTATTTCGTTGTTTTAATTAATGTTTTTAGTAGTAGTAGTAGTAGTAGTAGTAGTAGTAGTAGTAGTAGTAGTAGTAGTAGTAGTAGTAGTAGTCTTATTATTATTTTTACTTGTATTATTATTGTATTACTATTAAAATTATTTTATTTTCGTTTTTGTTTTTATTATTACTTTATCATTATTACCATAATTATAATAAGTAGTAGTATTGATATTATTACTTTTAATTTTATTAATGTATTTTTTTTCATTATTATTAATATATTATTATTTTTATTATTATTATTATTATTATTATTATTATTATTATTAGAATTTTTTTCATCAATTTTATTACCATTGTGTATCATTATTTTAATTGTTAATATCGTTATTATTTATTATTATTATTGTTATCATTATTATTAATATTAATTTTTATTTCTATCATTAATTTTAATTAATATTATTATCAGTAATATTATTATCATTATTATGAATTTTTTAAAAATTATTTTTATTATCATTATTACTATCATTCTCATTAATTTTATTATTATTTTAACATTAGCAGTAGTGGTAGTAGCAGTATATACTACTAAAATGTTTATTATTATTATTATTATTATTATTATTATTATTATTATTATTATTATTATTATTATTATTATTATTATTATTTTATTATTATTATTATTATTATTATTATTATTATTATTATTATTATTATTATTATTATTATTATTATTATTATTTATTTGT
>NW_004799231.1:7699-9005 GCF_000002075.1 Aplysia californica | reverse complement strand
TAGTAGTAGTAGTAGTAGTAGTAGTAGTAGTAGTATAATTATTATTTTTGTTAATTATTTTTACTACTATTATCATATTTTATTGCTGTTGGGGTATTATGAGCTCGGCTGGTACAGATTCACTGTGAAGAGAAGTCCGTGGGACACTGGGTCCAACTCCGATGATACAAGATGGGAAGTTGGTGGCTTGCAGAACTTGTGCTGTTTCTTTTTATAGTACAGACTGTGGAATGTGGGTGGTTGGCGGGTGCTCTGGTGTGGATCGCTCCTTCTTTCCTATCAAACGTATATCGTCCTTATCTGTCCTCCTTTTTTTGTGTGTGTATGATACCCCTTTGTTACACTCTTGATCTTCAGCACTTATATGACCTTTTACGGCGCTTGCAACTGCATAATGTAATATGAGCGCCAAGGAGTGGATGTCAACGGGGAAGTCCTTACAGGGAAACAGACTTACTCTGCTCACCTCTCTAGCTTCAACAGCACAAAGTCTGCTTCGACTATCAAGGCACCCCGGAAATAGCGGGTCACAAGAGTGTGACAAACATACAAAAGAAGTAGAGGAAAAATGACGGTAGTAAGGATGAGGGAAGAAAAAGCTGCAAGTGAGGTAAAACTCATAGTAAAAGAAAGAATGTATAAAGTCGAGAATATCAGCTTGAAAAAAAACCCCCAAAACATGGTAGGCTACCAGTTCACATGACGGTCTGCCTCGATGGTTCTGTAAGAACGACAACCCCGTGAGAGAGTTCAGTTGTTGCAGGCCACAACGTTAGAATGCCCAGACAACAGCAGAAACGGGCGGGGCGTGGCGAGGGCTCGATGTTCCAACTGTTGAGTTCAACCTACTGTCTGTCTGGGGTGTCGATGATCAAATGTGCAAATGTTATATCGTTTTTTGTTTTTTTTTAAAGACCTAAACTTTATCCAAATCAAAAGAAAGAGTAGAAAAAATCTGCTGTCTGATCGGGAGAAAATGTCAATTTTCTTTTCTTTTTTTTATGTTTGTTCAGTGAAAACAAATTGAAACACTAAAATTTTATTTTTATAATATTATTATGACCTAGTTTTTAGACAACTCAGTAGTACTCACGTGAAAGGAAGAGTGAAAAGACTCAAAAGACGAGATATTATACACTGTCAAAAAGTGGTACCTTTTTTTTTTTTCGATCGTCAGTATAACGTGCGTTGAACTTAACCACGACTTATACACCTTTCAAGGGACGGAATCGTGTTATATCTGCTTGACAACATTATAAATGAATTGTTTCCCCTGCACCATTTTGCAATTTCTTCATATATATAT
>NW_004799231.1:0-3928 GCF_000002075.1 Aplysia californica | reverse complement strand
AAGAGAGAGAGAGAGAGAGAGAGAGAGAGAGAGAGATGAACAGACATACATAAGCCACTCAGTGCCCGGGATATCCCCCAGTACCTACAAATCCCACCTGGGTAATGTGAGGGAAATTCGCGTAAAGTGCCTTTCCCAAAGACACAATTAAGAGAGAAAATGGCCGCCAAAGTTTGGTGACTTGACTAGAGCTGAATACTTGTACTAGTACTACCAAATAACTTTTCTTTTTACTGCAAACAATATTTTTCAGTAAAATTCCCGCTTAAAATGTGTTTTTAAATATTCGGATAAGATTTCTGTGTAAACAAAAATAATCGAAAAAAAGCGTCGAACAGTTGGAAAAATACAGATTTCTCAATTCCCTAAAATTTGACGATCTCCTGATTCCACCGCCATGGTCCTCAAACATGTACATGTGTATTATTTTATACGTGGTCGCTTTTAAACACAAGGGGCTATCCCGAAAAATGCTTTTTTTTTTTTTTTTTTTTGGTTGAGAAAATCGAAGGTAAAGTTTTTGACCTTTTTCCAATATCTTTAAAAGACAATGAGCGTTTTCTATACAACCAAACAGATATACACACCAATGAAACCAAACTTCTCCTATAGGTAGGGCAATGTCCACTTTTGGTGTAGGTCAAGATTTCTGGAAACAACCCAAAATCGGGGTTAGCCCGCTTGTCCTTAAAAGCGATCATTTTTACAACACACACAGTGAGTCAGTGAGGAACAGTCTACCTGTTAGAACAAAAAATAGCAACATGGCGCCCTTGTGTCCGGAGCTGTATGTTCGTCTGATACCAGGAACGGTCAGTGAGGAATCCTCTCTCTGTCTCTGTCTCACTCTGTCTCTCTCTCTGTCTCCCTCACTCTACGTTCAGCAAGGAATCCTCTCTATGTCTCTGTCTCACCCTGTCTCTCTCTCTCTGTCTCCCTCACTCTACGATCAGCGAGGAATCCTCTCTCTGTCAGTCTCTCTCTCTTCGTCTCCCTCACTCTGTCTCTCTGCCTCCTTCACTCTCCGATCAGCGAGGAATCCTCTCTCTTTCTCCCTCACTTTGTCGAGATCTCTCTTTCTCTTCAAGGCTGATCTGACCATCAACTCAAGCGGCCGCCTTTCCTTCCACCTTTATATAAATATAGCTCTAACCAAGATTCACACAAATCTCGATGTATTGCACTAGCAGGTCTTCAGAAATATTTTCCTTTTGTTTCTAGAACATAACACTAAACTTTTGCCATTGAGAAGCCTAGGAGTTTTGTGGTGGTTCTAACAACACGACAAATAGAAGACCTCTTGGCTTAGAATAATATTGTAATGTTGCTTCAGAAAGACCCCGACTCGTACAATAGGACACTGCGTATGGTGTGTGAGTTGTTAAAACAAATATAGGCCTAGTGTCGACCTTTCTCTGCAGCCAAAGACAAAACTTAATCCATTCAACTCTCTATGTGGCTCGGCAAACAGTAAAAGAATTACCGTGACAGAAAACAAAGGGAAAATAAATTATTTTACCGTCCGCCTGACTTTCCATTCATTTATGTCATAATCTTTTATTTTCAAACGTTCGTTTTTGTCCTTTTTTTGCTTGAGTAAAGAGAGGAAGGCACATCTACTCAACAACGGTCGTTTAGCGCTGGGGAAAATGAAAACAGACACAAGAGAGGGGAGTGAGAAATAGAAAATAAATATGGCTACTATAGTGGCGCCCTACAACCGACAGCAACACTTCATTCATTGACTTTCCATTCATTCCTTCTTACCTTTTGTCTCGAGTTCACGTGCGCTTTTCTGTCTCTCTCGCTGTACAAAAACAACAGGGGAGAAAGGAAAGAAGAAGAAGATGTGACCGTCCAGTAATCCTTTAGCAAACGTTGGCTTCTCTTTTCTTTTCTTTATCACAGTCGCCACAGTTTTCGTTTGTGACAATGTTCGTTTTGCAACACTTTGTTTGAGTTTTCGTTTTGCTTCAGTGTTCGTTTTGTGATTGTTCATTTCGGTCTTCATTTCGTGATTGTTTGTTTCAGTCTTCGTTCGTTTGTATCTTTCAAACTTTTCATGTGAGTAAACTATCGTATCTTCAAAACGTAACTTTTAAAGGCAGTAAACTATCGTATCTTAAACTATCATATCTTCAAAACGTTACTTTTCATGGAAGCAAACGATCGCATATTCAAAACGCAACTTTTCCTGGGAGTAAACTATCGTATCTTAAACGATCGTATCTTTAAAACGTTACTTTTCACGGGAGTGTAGCGACCATCAGTTTGGCCGATATTGTGTCAAGCTATGTCAATGTCAATTGAGATGTTGGCTGATTTTTTTAAATTTTAAGGTCAACCAGTTCTTTGTCTAAATGTAGCAAGGAGAATATTGTGAGACTTCATTCTGGTCGTAAATTGCCTCGGAAAACATGAGGTTGGGTTAAAATATAGTGAATTTTCATAATAATTGTCGTTTTTCTCAAAATGAAATTTTAAAAAAAAGTGTTTTCCCCTTCTCCCTCCTTAGTTTTTTTCCTTTTGACATGAAACTTTCCGGAAACATAAATGGCAAGGCTGCCATCAATGTAACGGAGATATTTGCAAACAAAATAAATAAAACTTTTCCATTGGCAAGCCATTACGCAACCAACATTTTCAAAAGGTTTATGAACATAGGGGAATTTTTTTTCTTTTTCGCTTATTGAAAAAAAAAAACAACTTGCTGTTACGCTGGTAAGGTCTGGTTCAGGTGTATACTCTCACCATATTTGGTCAAATTTGGTCAGTAAATAAGAAAGTCTGAGGGATTTGAAATTCATTTTATATTTTCAATTTCAAGATGGCGGCCTTTTCCATAGCAACCGTTATAGTTATCTAAAGATAAAAGTACCTACCTATCAATGAGTATCAAAAGATTTCTCTATGCCCACGTGTACTTAGATGTGATCTCGGGGCTCTCAATGTCTAGAGGTTAAGGTGTTGGCCTCTCATTCAAAGGTCCCGGGCTCAAATCCGGGTTGCCAGCGAAAAAAAATTGTCTTCTCTAAAATTGTCTCCTTTCACCTCCTTTCCAGCTCTCTAGCAATGTTCTGTTGTCTGCTTTCGTCTCCACTTTCTGCCCCCACCCCCTCACCTCCTTTGCCCCTTCCTCTGGGCTCCTGACTCTTTCTGCAGCCTTTCTACTGCTACTCCTTGGCTTCTTCTTACTGCTGTCTTTCAGCCACACCCCTGATCTTTTGGTAGGAAAGATCTACACTTAGCCTTCTCGGACAAGGGCGAAAAATCTCGGAGGTCTTTATGAAAGTTGCGTACGTTAAAGATCCCTTGACGGTCCAAAATCGATAAGAATAGGCTTCGGCCGCCACCCGGGCAAATTTTAAAATTTCCTACCAACTGAAAATGTTTAATGTGTCCCGCGCACTCATATGACCTTATACCGTAAAACACTTACCCAAACAAACAAAAAAAGAAAAAAGATTTGATCTGGAGCAACAAACATAGACAATGAACCTCGAGGGTCGCTCCTCCCGCTCCTCCCGCTAAACCTTTTTTAATTTGGTGTTTTTTTTAACTTGAAAAATGTACTTTTTTGTTTACTGGAACAAAGACAAACACAAGGACACAAGAACGGCGACAGTGGAATCCTGTTATAACGAGAGGGAGGGGACCGGTGCCAAATTCCGCTATAGCAGGATTCTCGTTGTAAGGGATCCAGTAATACATTCAAGGGGAATAATAAAGTAGGCCTAATCTATGAGTTTGGTGTTCTGTTTATTCCTTTTTGTATTTCCCCTGATGATGATTTTGTTCAACATGATCTCTAGGTCTTACTTGATCAAAAATCGAATCAGGTTTCTTTCTCTAGAACTAGCAATGTTGACAAATCGGCTTTGGCGATCAGAAAGAAAGGGCTCTGGCTTTAGGTTAACTCGCCCGCTGT
>NW_004799230.1:23696-25147 GCF_000002075.1 Aplysia californica | reverse complement strand
CATAAAAAACTATAATGTCTCAGTAAAAGAAACCAATCAAAAAATCATCTTTCTAAGAAAATTAAAAGAAGGAGGCAGTCAACACAGCTTTGGCATCAATGTTGCAAAAATGGCGGGTATGCCTAAACAGGTTATAGAGAGTGCCGAGAAAATACTTATAAAATTAGAAAAGTCCCAGCGCAGTAACAATTTAGAGCAAACACTCAGGGAAACTTCTCAGAAAAGTATTCAGATGAGTCTTTTTGGTTCAGAACCCAACCCTATACTAGAAAAGCTGGAAAAAGATATTCTAGCATTGAACCTAAACACGATGACACCAGTAGAAGTTTTAATGAAAATCAGCGATATACAAAGAAAACTGGCAAAAAATAAAGACTAATCGTCTAAAGATGACTCCAAATCATCTCTTCAAGTATAAACCGAAAAACAAATTGTGAATCGAATGTTTGCCGATTTTCAAAAAATTGAAATCAATTTTTCGGTTTTAAATAAAACAAATTATGAATTAAATGTATGACTTTTTGACTTAAAAAATGTGATTTGAATACCTATAACAGTCTCTGCAATTCTACTGCTTCTTAAAATTCACTCCCTTGATGACCTTTTCGGCACTCCTGCCTACCACATAACCCCCTAAACCTATTTGTAAGAGTAGCCAAGCCTCCTGTGACAGACGAAATGAAAGCAAACCAAAGCTATCACATACGACCAAAACTAAAAATGTTAGCATCGTTATAGGTCTCCAGTTCCTCTGCAACCAACTCTTACCCCCTGCTTCTGATCTTACAATACTTGCTTGCTCTTTGAGTCGTTCTTTCTCGAAATCGAGAGCCCGTGATAAAGCCTCCATTTCGATGCGCTTAAGCTCATTTTGTAGCTCTAGCTTTTCTTCTTTTGTGGTAACGACATTGTCAATAATGTCTTTCACAGGCGACAAAAACCCCTGTATTATTTTAAAAATATTCATCCTCAAAATTTTTATACCTTATACGCACATCTCTTCCTTTTTCTAACTCTCTTAGAACCTTAACATAAAGCCTTTTATAAGCATTTACAGATTGTGATAAAAAGCCGTATTTTACCCTATTATTATTTATACCATTTCCGACGAGTAAGCATCCTGCTGTATCTTTTTCAGTGTTGCCACAGTGGATTAGGATGTGTTTGAATCCAGGGACGTTTTTGATATGTAACATGCCTTTGTGAATTTTAGAAAAGCGTTTACTGTATCTATTGTGGAATCCGCCAGAAGTACGTAAATCAATAGTATATGATCCATTGGGGATACGCGTTTCATTTTCTATTTTTTTCAATCTTTTTTGATCCTCGAGCGTATAGCATTCAAAACGTCCATTGATGAATAACAGTCCTAATGTGCTGTTGCCATTATCACTATATCTAAGCACAGAAATATTCATAGTTTTTTTAAATACTTTAAAACAAAAATTTTT
>NW_004799230.1:20926-23183 GCF_000002075.1 Aplysia californica | reverse complement strand
GTCCTTTGTGAGATTATTACCATAATGAATACGACCTTCGACACTCAAACCATAACGAGCGTATATCGTTGTATCTCCAGTAATAGGAACATCAAAATTAAAAACAGTCGTAAGGGCTTGGTCTGAATACCAATCTACAAAGGCATGTCCTAATTTAGTAGGGGCTGTTGGTTCTGTTAGTTTTTCCCCTCCAATGACCGTTTCATTCGCTATGGCTGTGCCATCATCGGTATCAAAAGTGATGGTATAAGGGTCTGGACAAGCCAACGCATAACCAGCTTCATCATAATCATTAGTCTCTACACCTGCATCATTATAGGTCTTAATGTGCATATGTAGTCCCTTATCTTTATTTTGGTCAAAAAGTTCTTTTATACCAGCATTACAAAGTATATCTTCGTGGACTAAAATATCTGACAATATAGGGTTGTCGATGCAGTTTAACTCTGTCAACGCTTTATTATTACTTACATTCAAAGTATGAAGTGGGTTATTTTGGCAATCAAGCAGTGTCAAAGCTGTATTGTTTGACACGTCTAATATTTCAATATTAGTTGTAAAACAGTGTAGCTCTCTCAAAGCTTTATTATTCCTTACATCTAAACTTTCAAGAAAGTTGTTTTTACTGCAATCTAAAATCTCCAACGCTGTATTATTTGAAAAATCTAAAGAAATAATAGAATTATTACTGCAAAATAATACTGTTAAAGATGTAAAATATTGTATGCCGTCTAAATTGGCAATGTTTTTGCCCGAAACGTCTATTAGTGTTAATGCCGTTACTCTCTCGTGTTCGACTTGTATTAAGTCTCCCTCAAAGGCCTCCGGCATTTCTTGTTTTAAGTAGGCTCTAAAATTATCATCAGGGATAGCTTCCAAACGTAACCACTTAGCATATAGCGTAACATTTGAAGTAATAGGTGTTGTAAAATCAAAAGCCTCCGTTGTAGCACTGTCTGTGTACCAGCCGTCAAATAAATAATTTGGTCTTTGAGGATCAGCAGGTTCATTTACCGTCCTTGACATTCCGTCCGTGTTTGGAAGATTAGTTACACTATCGCCATTGCCTTCATAAGTTACACTCAGAACTCCTGCCGTTGATGAGGCAGACGCACCTGCCGCACTAAAATTTTCTACGAGTAGCTTTCTGAGAGCCTTTGCATCCCCCCCAAAGGAACTCCCAAAAACGGTAGTAACATCAGCTGCATTGATAACTACTCTATTCACATAATCCTGAGAATTACTGCTGTCACTTACAATCACAGAATTATCATCGTAAGGGTGTTGGTGGATGTACGAATTATTAGGAATTACGTAAACTTCGCTACCGTTTTCGGCGAATATGACACCATTGCTATTTTTCTTTATTTCCATAATGTTTAAACTTTTTCTATATATTTTTCTACGTGATTTTTGTCAATTTTATTGAGTAGGTAAGCCAAAAACTTGCCCGTTTGACTTAATGTCCCAGCTTTCTTATTTTTCCCTAAAACACTACTGATCGTTTCATCAGGGTTGCCAAATCTGTAAGCTCCTTTTTTAACTAAAATAATATTAAAAACACGCTCACAGAAGACATTAGCCAGTTGGTCTATACTGTATGTGATCTTAAAAATCCAACCTGCCAAACTCGGCAAACTCTCTTTAAAAAACTTTTGCTTAAAGACCGCTAAAAACACGGTTATAATAACTGTAGGGGCAAACAAAATAGCAAATAGGCCTAAAGCAACAGTTGCTAATAGTAAACTTAATATAAATTTCATAATTCTAGTTTTTCAGGGTAGTTTTTTGTGTAATCATAATTATTAATGGCTTCTAAATCCGTCAGTTCACTAACCGCGGTTATGTGTGCCACAGTTACTTCATAACAAGCCTTTGCGTAAGCCTCTATTGAGGCTAAAAAACCTAAAGCCTGGTCTATCGGCAATTCTATCTTTTGACCGTTGGGTAAGATAATAGAAGTGGTCGTATGCCCTAACAACTTCTCAGCCTGTATGCCACCAACAATAGCTATCCTATCTATCCGCCTAACCCACATATCATCGCCACCAAAAGAAAAGCTATTAACTGCATCGCTCTTATCATAAGCGTTTATTTCAGAGATTTTAGCCTCTATTGCTGTTGCTCGTTTTCCTTGGTTGATTACCCCAGCATCTCTGTCTATTAATTTGCCTTGACCGTCTAAATCCTTAACACAAACACCTCCCTCAACGGCAGGCAAATCCTCCTCCGAAATAGCATTAGTAATTTCTCTGCG
>NW_004799230.1:5339-20421 GCF_000002075.1 Aplysia californica | reverse complement strand
ACTCGAGATGGCAAGGTCATTATTTTTGAGTTCATTTTCCAAGTTTTTCAGCGTATCGTAAGCACTACTGGCACCCCCCTTGAGAGCGTCGATAGCGGCATCTATTCTTGTCTGCACTTCTGTGGCTAAGTCTGGAATATTAACAAGCCTTGTCAGCGCATTAATAGCCCGTTTTACTTTGAGAGGCGTCATATAACGATCGTCGGCAATACCTTGGGTAGCTTCTTGTTCTGAAGATTTAATGAAATTCAAAGAAGCCAATTCGCTGACGTGCAATAGGCTGTCTATTAAAGTTGAAAACTGTTCTTCCGTTGGTTTTGCGCCCGTCTGAAAAAAAGATTTTAATTTATTTTTATTCTCTATCGCCATTTTTTTAATTATTTAAAAATTTAATCTCAAATCCTACGCCCGTAGGTATATACTGCGAGGCAAAATCAGACACGGATTTCAATTCCGTAGCTTTTGGCACATAAAACACCACCTTAAACGCTCCATCCTCCACATAACTGATCTGACTGCCTGTTGCGTTTTTTAAAGCTTGGTTGAGCACTAAAAACTGACCCGATACATTGACATCTTGAGTCACATTATAGCGATACGTATTAAGGCGCCTCTCGATATTAAATATCGGTCGCAACAAAGCCATTAACATCTGCTCTCGCCAAGTGTTACGCCAATGTGGTGGCATTATCTGCCGACTAAATGCCGTTATTTCAATTAAGTACATAATTTATATTTGAAGAAGTTTCATCTAATACTAAATACCCGCTAGGGACTTCGTCTATCTTTCGCTGAAAAGCTATGCCGTTAAGCGATGAGAACGAAACATCTACGTCCTTAACGCCCTCTATATTTTGGACGGCATCGACCAATTTTGAGAGATAAAAATTTTCATCAAATGGAAAACCTTGTAAATAGCCATTGATAGCTACTTTGATAGGCTCTGAACCGTCCACTATCAATTTTCCATCCGCATCATACAAAAGAGGGTCTAGTTCTATATCTGCCGTAATAATCAAGCTGTCCGAAGGCAAACTGATAATCTCAATAGGTACGCCCATCATTTTTACCCTGGACATATAAACCCGAAATCTTGTTTTTTCTTCATCACTCAATGGTGCTAACAGTCCATCAGTACCCTCTTTAGCTACTTTCATTTTAAAACCGCCGTTTTCTTTTTCGGTTATTGACACACGCTTGATGATTTTCTTAGCCTCATCTTCTACAGCATAAGTCGTCAGATTATTGATCACCTGCACGCTATCGCCATCCTGATAGCTAAAAGCCAAATCTCTATACCAATCATCAGTGCCGGGCTCGGTGGTTTTAATTAAGGTTTTAACATCATTTAAATGTTTGTTAAAAGCCGTTTCAAGAGTCAAAATCGCAAAGGAAATCACATCTTTTACAAACCCCCAAAATGAGACCTTAGAGCTGTTTGCCTGTAAGTCGTTTAAGGCCGTATGCCTATCAGCCTCAGCATTTATTTCATCTAATATTTCTTGTTTCGTTCTCATCTTTTTCTAGCTTACTATAAGGTCTTTTTCAATTAGCCAAAAACCGATCCCTTCACCACTCGCCCCATCGAGGGTAGCGATGGTATATGGGTCCAAATACTCACGCATACGCACATTGATAGCTTCTTCCCTAATCTTAAGTTCTTGCCCTACGGACAAGCTATCCACCACACCGTCTAAATCGTTATCCAACACCAGCCAATAGACCCCCTCCACATCGCCGTACTCTTGCAAGGCAATGTCCATCAGGCTTTGGTTATGTTTGACTTTGATAATTTTCATTGTATATTTATTTTGCCATTACTTATGGTTACCCCGTTTTTCCAGCCGTCTTTTTTAAGCTCAGTTTGGATAGCATATATAATGTTATTCGCGGTGGTCTCATCATTTATATAATCTTCAATGCCTACGCCGATATGGGGCACAAACTTAAACCACCCCTTACTTGATACAACTATATCCCTCTTGTGGTTATCATTGCTATAGACTAAACTATCTGTACTTATATCTATCATTATATACTATTTATTTGTGTGCTCATCGTACTTTTTAGCCCTGCACCGCCGTCTTGAGGCACAGGAACGCCACCGCCTATCACGGTAGTTAGCGATTGTTTTATGTAGTTTTGCACAGCTTTGCTTATTTTATCAGCCACTTCATCTCTCAAAGCATCTACATCAACCTCTCTATCCGTGGTTTGATGACTATTCTTGCCCGTCTCTAAGGCACTTTTTATTTCCCTTTTTAAAATTTCAACACTCATAAAAACAAATAATTTAAGTCTTCTTTTAATGTGCTTAACTTCGGGATGTCGGGTCCTTTACCTTGAACCACCACAATAGCACTTATTACGTTTATTAGCTCATCTATCACACTTTTCAAATCCTTATCTTTCTTCTTAATTTGATAGCCCGATTTATTGAGAACTAACTGCACCTCTTCAATCACAACAGACACTGTATCCACCGCATCGCAGCTCAAAAGTCTATAAGTTTCATTACCTATATCTTGCACTAGCACGTTGCTTCCTTCTTGAGGCTTTATGATGATGCCTAATTTATTCTCCTCTGTTACACTATATCTAACCTCATTTAAAATCAAGCCTTCATATTCGCTGACCTCCACCCTGCAATAGCACTCACCCACGTCCTTTGCCTTACCATACATAATCAAGCCCCCTGCTTGTGGCATGCGTTGTTCTATGGCTGATATTAAACCCGTAACGCTCATACTTTTAATCCTATTTTAACTTTCCTTTTGCCACCACTCTTACTATATGTAGAGGTAACACCCTCTATATAATAGTAGCCGTTGCGTTCTTGGTTTTGATTGTCTATTACCTTAGCCACATAGCCATAGTCCGCTGAAGGAATGAGCCACGTATCTAGAGTGCCTTTGTAACCTGTATACAACCAACGCCTCTGCTCTCCTAGACCTATTTCTTTCAAGGTCTCTCTGTCCGTTACGTTGTACCTGTTAATCTTAATCTTATCGCCCCCTTGTTGCCCTACTATCACCACCGTTTTTTGGTTGTTTTTATCGATGCCTACGACTTCTACTTGCACGCGCCTGTATTCCTCTCCTTGCCAAATCAAACTCACTTTCTCCACATTTTGACTGAAATCATATTTGACATCGCCTTGTCTCAGCTCGTACATCAGTTGGGCATACATCTTACCATTATTAGCATAGATCCATATCTTATTCTCTTGGCTTATTTTTTGCAGAGCCTCATAGGCCGTCGCTCCTTTTATGGTGAACTTATCATACTTTAACGGCTTTAATTTTGGACTAACCTCAATATCAACCCCCACTTGATTTGCGATATCTGATATCACATCGCCCACACCTACCGCAGTGTACTGCTTGCTTTGTATGTCTTTCCGAAGTTTAAAGGCTTCATCTTCACAAATAATCTCTATGTTAGAGCTGTTTTTAATATTAAAGATATAGCCCTTAAATTCTTGCCTATTTTGGTCATTATAACCAAAAGAAATATTCACTGCCACGCCATAAGTCCACTCTTTAGGCAACGTTATGGCCTTATTGAGGGCTCTGGCAGAGAGCTTAATACTCGCTGTGCTTGATAATTGCGTAATATCCTTACGCACCTCCACACTGTCCACATAATTGAGCTTCTTATTACCTATCTGTATGTCGTGTGTCAGTCTATACATTATCAGCCAATAAATAATCTTCCAACTTAAAGTCACTAACCGCTCTCATCGTCCAACCACACATCTCAAGCCCTTGCTTATCAAAAGGGTAATTAACCCCCTCTATGGCCATTGTATCAATTTCAAATAGCGACAACAAGGGACAGTCAACATTTACATACGACAACTCAAAAAATTGATTGAGGCGCGACACATCGTCCGTCCATCTGTTATCCTCTGTGTTATAAAAGACACCTTTAATATTTATTTTATAATCATCAATCCCCCATTGCTCTTTGATGCTCCCTTTATTGCTAGGATAGTGCGTAAACCTCTTAACGAGCCTTTGAGAACCTTGTACCGATACCATGACTTCTATGGGGAGTGTCCAAAAATCCTTCTCATTCACGCCTTTCATCGCCATAGGAACTATAAATACGCGGCCTTGTGGGTTACTGCTACCAAATTGATCAATGATAGCCCCTGCTGTGTTCAGTGGATTGTCCGGCGTGAGTGCCCCCACCACATCTCCCGCAGGGAATGGCAAAGCTCTATAGCCCCAAATTTTATAATATAGCTCTTCTAAATTTATCTCCATTATAATGCCGTTGATAATCCACGTACAGTACCGCCTATACGCCTGGTTAATCCCTCAATAATCGTATCTACCAATTCGTCCGCCTGTTCCTTACCTTCGCTAATCTCTTGCCTCACATCGCCTATCACTCGGTCTATATTGACCGTCAATGTTAGCGAACGTTTGCCACCTGTGATGATCTTTTCATTAGTTTGCTGAATAGTGTTAGTCGCTGTCTCTTTATTTAAAGTATTCATTGGGTTGGTCTCTATCGCCATTCCTAAACTCTTTTTTGTCTTTTTAACCACATCAGAAAGAGATTTATTGCTATTCCAAGACAATTCCCATTTTAGACTATCCTTTGCTTTTTGGGCGTATTCCGCTACCTTTTTCGCACCCTCTACTATATTATTTTTACGCTTTTGGACATCAGCATTGATTTGGCTTATCATCTTAGTGTTCTCGGTAGTATCGCCCACGCCCACTGCATTTTTAAACTTGTACCACCCCAATTTTATTTTGTCAAGACCCATCATAAAGCCGTTAATAAATGTGGAGAAATACAGTTTTATTGATTCTATATAGGTTAAAAAACTAAACTTCATGAACTTAACCACACTATCCCATTGTTTGCCCCAGCCGTCAGTTTTATACACCACATAGCCTATCACCGCTATCAAAGCAACGATACCTGCTACGATCAAGCCTATTGGATTAGCAGTCATGGCTGTGTTAAAAAGCCACTGTACCGCTGTCGCTACTTTCATTGCTGAAGTCCATAATAGCTGTGCGTTACGAACTGTCCAAATAACCCCTTTAATCACCAATAAAGCACTTGCGAACCCTAACACCGCCCCACCTATAACCTTAAAAACCGAAGCATTTTCTATGACGAAATCAAAAAATATCGTCAATTTTTCAATGCCCTTAGAGATATATGGCGTTATCTTTTCCATCAACCTACCTACGCCACTCTGTATCTTACCTACAAGCGTACTCCATCTACCAATTAAAGTTTTACTTTGCTTTTCCATCATATTATAAAAAGCGCCCCCCTCACTTGTAGCTGTCTTAAAAGCATTAGTAACCATATCGGTAGATATAGCTCCTTTACTCATCTGCTCTTTTAAATTATAAACACTTATACCTGTGGTTCTGCTTATCTCTTGCAAAGGGTTAAACCCTGCGTTTATCATTTGTAATAAATCCTGCCCCATGAGTTTTCCAGTGCTACTCATCTGACCAAAAGCAAGAGATAGGGAGTTCATCTTATCGCTATTACCACCGCTCACATCACCGATACTCTTTAATATAGGTAATACCTTTTCACCTTTTATTCCAAAGTTTAATAGAGTGGTTGCAGATTGCTGTATTTCGCTATTTTTAAAAGGGGTGGCATTTGCGAATTTGTCCAATTTATCAATCATTGCATTACCTTTTTCAACGCTCCCAAGCAATGTTTGGAATTTTATACGGCTTTGTTCTAACTCTGCACCAAGACTTACCGATTTTTTTAGCCCTGAAAAAGCACTATAAACCAAGCCAATACCACCACTTATACCTATTATATTTTTTATGCCAGAACCCATCTTTTTAATCCGACCTACAAAACTCAAAGGCGGTAGGTTTTTTAATTTGTGAAGTTGGCGCTCTGTTTTTATTATATGCTCGTTGAACAACCTTATCCGTTTGTGAGAGAAGGCTCTATCTCTATACGCCTTTAATTGACTTAATTTTGCGTTAAGATTGGTAATACTCGCTGGCAATTTGTTTATAGCCGTTTTGTTTTTGTTTATTTTTTTCGTAAATTCGTCAGCAGAAGTTCCAGCACTTTGTAGTGCCTTTGTGGCGAGGTCTTTTATCTTAATAATATATTCTACACTACTGCTCATTATGTCTTTTATTAATGCTCATTATGTCTTTTATTAACTTTTTCTTATTCTCTTGCTCCTTACTTTTTGTATTGAGATATACATATAAATTATTTCCTTACACTATCATTTTAGCTTTTTTGATTTTATTTGTATATATTATTTGCAAATACGTTCACCCGTTTATTATTTGCATGACCCTTATTCTTTTTCTTATTTATTTTCTTATACACAACATAAAACGATTAAAACAGTCTAAAAAGCCCCTTTATCCGCCTCAAGATTTTTAATATCTTCCAGAGATGCAACCGCTTTACACCATTCGTCATCGTCAAACTCGTTAGGATTAACTCCTAGATTATACATTAAATTAGTATCTATATATACAAGACTATCTCGTCTTACCTTTTTTTTTGCCTCCGTCAAAGAGGCTATTAAAAACCCAAGATTTCCGTCATATAGCCATTCGCTTCTATGCAGGCCCTGAAATAATAATGATCCTCCGTTTTCACATCATCTCCTCCTATGTAACAGTTGTTGAGTATAACCTCTCCAGCTGACATCACATCTATACTGCCGTCTGCTTTTATTTGTTTACTCTGTGACAATTTTATCACCGATCTATTCGGCTTTTTCAAATAAAAAACCGCCTCTTTTATGACTTCCTTGCCTTCACGCTCCACGGCAGGCAATACAACCTCCTTAACCTCCCCATACTTGGTTTTCCACTCTTTGATTTGTTCTTTAGTTACTTTTCCCATTATACGTTCATTTTAAAGTCCAAAGCCATAAAAGGCATCTCAATCTCCGCAAAAGCATCACCTTGGTTAAATTCTATTTTAGACTTACCAAATTTAGCGTTCTTAATCACGTGGGTATTGATATTCCCTACACCGCCTGGTGTAAAGGCCCACACAATATCAAAATATTGCTTCTGATATTTCGCGCCAAAACTTCTGACAAACGCCTCAAAGTCGCTCTGTAAGACTTTAATACTGCCACTGACCGAAAAGCTCTTTTCGTTAATAGAGTGTGCCTTAGCCCCACTGGCTCTTACCTCCTCCTGATCATAACCAAACTCTACATTGACCCCTCTAAGACCAAATAAAGGACGACCACCAACGACCACGCTGATGTCATTCCATTCGTACTGTTCACTTGTTAAATTCATAATATTTTTTTTAACTGTTTAATGGGTTGTCAAATCCAATACTAACCTCTATCTGATTCATATAACCAACGGGGATAATATTTAAGCCTACGCTTAATTTATCCGTAGATAATACGTTTTGCTCACCGTCAATAACAGCCTCTACACTGCTAATAGCCTCAAGCATATTGACATTGATAGCATTCTCAATATCCCCTTCTATATACTTAATCATAGGGTTAGGAATCTTGCCTTCGCTGTCCAAAGCCAGCTCATCGTTCAGGTACTCGACAAAAGTGCCATAAGCGATGAGCAGTGCCTTGTCTATCACACGACCCCGACTCAGAGACGAATAGTCATCAGCATGACTTACTGCCGTACGATCACTCGTATAATAATAGCCACTTCTACCTGCTATGGTGCGTAGTGTGATATAGCCTTTATCATGGGCTAAGTTGATATTAGCACCCTGTTGCTCGACTGTCACTGAGCCTATATAAGGGGCTTCCGTGATAGGTAAAGCCCCATTACGAACCCGACTCACTTTTCTTTGCACGGGTTGGGCAGATAATGTACCGAGTAACAAGCCAATACGATTATTTTTTACCCCACTATTATTATGAAGTAATAGCGCTACGCTGCTATAAGTAGCGGTATTGTAATCTTTAAGATCGGCAGCAGCACCAGTAAAGTCTTTTGCATCTATAATAAACCTAACAGGGGTTATTTCGTCTCTAAGCAAGTTAGCCGTGGTCTGTGCCTTAATGACGGTCTTATCAACATCTTCATCCACACCATGCTTTATCACTACGCCAGAGCCACTCTTACGGCTGATACCTATAAGTCGCACTGCGCCTTTGGACTTTTCTATTAGCTTTCCGACATAGCCTTTGGTGTCATCGACCATATCGACCATTTTGACTGTGGAAGCCAGAGGGAGAACATATAAGACCGTATCTCCGCCCACGCCCAGATAATAGTCTTTTATCAATTTGTATAAAAACCCATTGTTAGCCTCTGTAATTCCCAATGCCGCTTCGGCATCAGAAAGAGAAGTGATACTATAAGCCTCACCCAAAGGCATCTTGGTAGTGGCTACGCCTGTAGCTATCATAGCACTCACCCCATCACTTAGGGTCAAGGAACGGCCTAGTCCACCGTTCCTTAAAGTTATATTTACATTTGGTAAACTCATATCTTTAAATTTATTTTATACAGAAGCCGAATAAATAGCCCCTATGCCCTTGTTTCGGATAGAGGAGGCTAAAAACCTCATTAAAAAATTGAGCTTATCGCCTTGCTCATCAGGGTCTTTAGTTTTCGCAAACATCTCTGCCGTACCGATGGCTCTCATTACCTCATCTTTATGGAAGGCGATAGAGCTGATCGTTCGTTGGTCGGAGGTGCTCCCTGTCTTCAGTTTAGCCTTCGTAGATTTGCTGTACTTGGGCAACCTGTCATCGGCTAGTGCATAGACCTTAAATGAGCCAAACAAATTCGTAGCGAATATCTCTTTGTAAAGCTTAATATCATCCTCTCGAAGTTGTGATTTGTGGCTTGCTGACAAGACCACCACACGACCACTCTGTGGAATTTCGGCATTGTCAAAAGCCGCTTCGAGTTTCAACAGGTCATTAAATGTGATGCGCTTATGCCCACTACCATCGTCTCCTCCTGTGGTGTTAAGGACAGGGGTGTACTTGCTGTTGGCATTAGGAGCATACCCAAAGGCCGCACTTACAATAGCTTGTTGGCGCAAAGCTTCCTTATGCCCCCAAATGACACTCTGTAGTTTGTCGTAACTCAGCTCGATGGTCTCGATGCGTCTAACGACCGTACTCTTAGTCGAGAGTGTGTTAAGTTCTTTTACATGATCCGTGTCTGTCCTAGACATTGTGGGTATAGGAAACGTGGTATTATTGACCAACACCTCTGGAAAGGCACCAGCCTCAGCTATGTGTATCTTATCATTTTCTACCAAAGCAGAAAAATCCCTACTTTCTTTTAGAAAAGAGTCATCAGGGACAAAGTCCTCTAATATCTCTGGTAACCATATTTCTTTGTTTAAATCACTCATAATATATTTATTTTTTGATTATTTTTTTGTACTCGTCTTTGTTAGTATTTTTGATTTTCAGCAAGCCCTTGGGGTCTTGTTTTCGCCAGTCATTAAGCGTCCAATCCTCACGCTCATAGGCTTGTTTTTTATTCTGTGGAATTTCTTTTCCTTTAAGTTCTTGTTTTTTAGGTAGGTTGCTTATGAGCGTCTTAGCCAGCCCATAATCTTGAGTGCCCAATTTTTTGAAAATGTCTTTTTTATCGGCTGTAATCCGTCCCTCATCGATGGCTTGGGACAATAAGGCCTCTACTTTCTCTTCGTCGATGGTGGTAAGTTTTTTTCGCAGTGATTCATTTTCTTCCGATAGCGCTTTTACGGCGGTGTCAATAGCCGCTGTGTCGGCAGCAGCATCAAGGCTTAAAGCCTTATACGTGTTTTCATGTAACTTCATAGAATTTGTTTTTTGATTTTTGTTGTTTATTTTTTTTAACGCCAAACCAAAGGCCTGATCGTCTAGTTTTTCGCCTGTTTTATCATACAGCGCTATCGCGTTGGGATTTGATGGAATATCGCACACACTACACTCTATCACCTCTACAACTACCTCTGACGCTTGTCCAGCATTTTTTTTGGTTTCTTTGATATAAAATCCAATAGAAGCCCCTTTTAAAAAGCCGCCATCGACTCTCTTATTTATCTTATCTGATAGCTCCTCTCCTTTAATAAAGGACGCATCACCCAACAACTTATTGTCTTCGACACGAATATTCTCCCAACGCCCTACCAGCTCTTGGTGATTGTAGAGGAGGACAGGATTTTTTTTGAATCTTTCTAAGTCTATTGAGTCCATATCCACACGAAAGCCGTAGCTGTTTATACTGTTGTCGGAAAGCACGAACGTATTCATAGATTAATTTTTGAGCAAAATTGAAAAGGATCTAACACTCCTACAAATTAAAATTCCGTCATAGTGTTAATTTACCACTACCACGGTACGTTTCAACCACCGTGACGGAATTTATTTTTTAGTAAAAAAATCTAATAAACCACCTTTGCAATATGAATAACAAAGAGAAAAATCAACTGGCACGTAACCTATATATACGTACCAACCAAACACAGCTAGAGATAGCCAGGCAGGTGGGCTGTAGCCCTAAAACTTTAAGAGGTTGGATTGAAAAAGGTGAGTGGGATTCGGTTAAAGAAGCCGAGACTATCAGCAGGTCTAAACTGCTCCAAGATTCTTACCGCCAATTAAAGGCTATCAATGAGAAGATAAATTACTCCCTGGGAGGCATTCCCAATAAGCAACTATCCGATGCCAAAGGCGTTATCAGAAAAGAGATAGAAGCACTCACGGATATGCCACTGCATAAATATATAGAGGTGTTTACAGAACTCACAGAGTGGTTGCAACAAAACAAAAACGAAAAACTTATAGAGGTGTTAAATATTGCAGATACTTTCATAAACGAAAAAGCCAAAGAGAAAGGATTATAACCTGCGTTTAAACAGCGTTTAAATTCGTTTAAAATGAACCGAAAAGCAAAACAAGTATAAAGATATACAAAAAAAATAAAAGGTCTTAAAAACGCTTAAAAAAGCTTATGGCAAAAATTCAAGACAGACAAAGCATCAAGGAGTGGCAGATGAATGTAGATCTGTTGCGGTCGCAAACCGAATTTAATCCTTTTGAAAGCAAGGAGGAAAAGCAAGAGCGTATAAATAAAGCAAAAAACAGCTACCTCGATTTCGTGGAGTATTACTTGCCTACATTCGCGACCGTTACGACCCCTAAATTTCACACCTGGGCCGCTAACAAAGTAAAACGACATAAACAAATAGCATTATGGCTCAAGTGGGGGCGTGGTCTTGCCAAGTCCGTTGTGGCCGATATAAGCATTCCGTTGTGGCTATGGATCAATAATGACATTAAGTTTATGCTCCTTGTCGGTCAAGAGCAAGAAAAAGCCGAAATACTACTCGACGATCTACGTATGCAGTTTGAGGGCAACCAAAGACTGATACACGACTTTGGCACACAAAAAAAACAAGGTTACTGGGAGTCAGGTTTTTTTATAACAAAAAACGGATTTATCGCCAAGTCTATCGGTATGGGGCAAGAACCACGAGGCCTGCGTGTGGGAAGTCATCGCCCAGATTATATCGTCTGCGACGACTGGGAAACTAAAGAGACTCTTAAAAATCCAAGACGACAAGATGAATACGCCAAATGGCTACTTACAGGTATTATCCCCACCATGGATGGCGAGAACCAAAGGGTCATCCTTGCACAGAACCAATTTGCCCCACGGATGATTTTTACTAAAATAGTAACAGAAAATAAAGGCTGGAGAGTAGACAGACAAAACGCCTTTGACAAACAAACTTTTAAGCCTGTTTGGGCAGAAAAGTACACATCGGACTATTACAAACGCAGAATAGAGGTGATGGGCATACTAGAGGCTGGTGCCGAATACAATAACGACCCACATATAGAAGGCAAGATATTTACCGATGAGATGATACAATGGGCAAAACTGCCACGCCTGAATAGTTTTAGAGTGATTGTCGGCACATGGGATGTCGCGTTTTCAGGATCTAAAACATCAGACTATAACGCGGTGAGGGTCTGGGGGCTTAAAGACGGAAAAAAATATCTCATCGACTGCTATGTCAGACGAAGCAAAATAAGACCCACCCTAGAGTGGATAGCGGACTATCAAAAGAACCTGCCAAATTCTGTTTCCGTGCCTTTTCGCTTTGAATCGCAGTTTTGGAATGACGAAATATACCGAGTGATAGGCGATGTGGAAACCGCCAACAACATAAAACTCAACCTAATAAAAAGCGAACGCCCCAGAAAACGCAAATACGACCGATTGTTAGAGATGCACCCACAATACCAAAATGGGAGAATCTATTACAACGAAAACCTTAAAAACCACAATGATACCAAAGAGGGACTGGCACAACTCAAAGCCTTAGAACCTGGCTATAAAAGCAATGACGATGCCCCCGATGCCGACAAAGAAGCATTTGACTACCTCGATCAGTTCAGCAGAACCATCGACTCCACATATAGAATCATGAAACGACCCACCAGAAAATATTAAACTATGAATTTTTTAAAGAAAGAAGATTTTAAATCCCTCATTGACGACACCACATTAGACGAGGTTACAGAATCTAACCACGCCTTATTAGACGAGGCAGAGGGCAGAGCCATAGAGGAGATGAGTGCCTACCTCAATGTGCGATACGATAACACAGCCATATTTTCTGCTGAAAACAGAAACAGCCTTATAGTGATGTACCTATGCGACATCGTGCTGTATCACCTACACGCACGCATCAGCCCTGACAACATCCCCGAGCTCAGAGACAAAAGATACCACAACGCCAAAGAATGGCTGGAAAAGGTCGCCGACGGTTTTATATCACCGCTACTGCCGCCAAAAGACACCAGCGATAAACTGCCCATCAGGTACAACAGCTCATCCCCAAAAAGAAACCAATATTATTAATATGAACAACTTATTAGACAGCATCATAGCAACGGGCACCGCACGGGCACAAAAAGACATCAAACACTGGCGTAATGCACTAAGGCGCGCCGAAAACGTAGAGAATCCAAAGCGTGATTTACTCTATAACCTATATGACGAGCTGGTACTAGATACGCACCTATCTTCTGAAATGCAAAAACGAACACTGGCGGTTCGCGGTGCAAAGTTCTACTTATGTGATAATAAGGGATCCATTGACACCGAAAAATCTGAACTTCTAAAAAAACCGTGGTTTTATGATTTCCTCAACTTTTCTATGGAGAGTATATTTTGGGGGCATTCGCTCATGCAGATAGGTGATGTTACAAACAATCATATAGAGGCTCTAAGCCTAATCAACCGCAGACACATTATTCCTGAGAAGGGCTTATTCCTTGTTAGAAGCACCGATGAAAAAGGCATCTTCTACAGAGAGAATCCAACATATTATAACTGGCTCTTAGAATATGGAGACAACAACGATTTAGGCTTACTCAATAAAGTCGCCCCACACATCTTATACAAAAGATTTGCCCAAAGTGCGTGGTCAGAATTTTGTGAAATCTTCGGTATGCCGATAAGAATTGGCAAAACCAACGTTAAGGAAGAAAAAAGCCTTAACAGAATGGAAGATATGATGGCTAATATGTCATCGGCCTTTTATGCCATTGTCGATGATAACGAAAGTATCGAATTTATCGAAACTGCCAAAAGCAATGGCGATATCTACAACAGCCTTATCAGCAGATGTAATAGCGAAATATCTAAAGTCATCAATGGGGCGGTCATCGGCGAAGACTCCCAAGGCGGCAGCCGAAGCAAAGAGGAGGTAGGAGAGCGCACAGGAGCAAGCATCACGCAAGCCGATAAACAACAACTCGAGGGTTATATAAACCATACCCTACTGCCCAAACTAACCACCCTCGGCTTTCCATTTGAAAAACTTAGCTTTAAATGGGATAAAGCCAAAGACACCAGGGGGCTATGGAGCATCACCCAAGGACTACTGCCTTATAAAGAGATAGACAACGAATGGATAAGCAATACTTTTGGCATCCCTGTTACCGATAAGCAAGTCGTTAGCGATAATCTAAAGTTAGAAAATAATAAATCTGACGATGTCAGTTTTTTTGGATAAGCCCTCAGATCTTGGGGGCGCAGATGGATGATTTCTATAAAAGTTGTTGCGAAAATCAGTCCCTTTGGGAAAAGCTGATAGCAAAAATTAAACTTTCTGGCAACCTCAAAGATAGAGAAAAAGTCTATCAGGAAGTCAAGGGGCTTAATACGGCAGAGCTATCGCCTACACTATTCCATACGGCTAACAATGAGCTAACCAAAAACATAGACCAGGTTATAAAATCCAAATACGGCGATAAAAACCATGTCATCACTCACAAACTCAAACAAAACGTGGCACGGTTTGCGGCCTTTAAGGCGACGCATTTTTCCGAAAAACTCAAAGGCAAATCTAAGCAAGAGCGAACCGCCATACTCAATACCTTTGAAAACCAACTAAGGGTAGAGGCTAACCTCAGCAGTCGTGCCACACGATCTGCCAAGCAATGGCAAGAGTTTCAGCGTACCAAACACGTCTATCCCCATCTAGAGTATATGCCCAGTCGCTCAGCCACAAGACGAATCGACCACAAGAGCCTCTACGGTACGATACTGCCGATAGACGACCCTTTTTGGGACACTTATTTGCCTCCCAATGGGTGGGGCTGCAAATGCTACGTGCGTAAAAGCCGAAGCGATGCCAACACTGCACCTAAAAACACGCCCAAAGTACCCAAAGGCATCACAGGTAACGCCGCCAAAACAGGGCAAGTGTTTACCCCTCAACACCCCATGATAACCAATGTGAGCGATAGGGGTAAAAAACGTATAAAACATCAGTTAGAGAAAATGAAGTTGGACATGCCCTACAATAAAACCCCTGACTACAAAGCCAAAAACGGCAGTACCATCACCGTTCATACATTTGCTCATGATGTTGATGTACAGAGCAATTTTGAAGCGGCTAAAATCCTCGCTAAGCAAGTGCCTAACACACAGATAAAAATTAGACCACACGCTGAGAATGTGAAAACTGGTATCGGTAAAAACAAAACCAGTAACCCAGAGTACCTTATCAATGGGGAATATGCAGATTTAAAGACTGTTAAAAGTCAAAAGGTTAAAAATAATTTTAAATCTGCTAA
>NW_004799230.1:0-5239 GCF_000002075.1 Aplysia californica | reverse complement strand
TGCGACTGGCTGAGCGCAACTGAATAGTATCACCTTCTCTAATGCCGATGGTGTCGGTGGCTGGGTCATATCCGAAATCTATAACTGTTTTTTTTGTCAGGCTGAGCTTAAGAATGGCGCTGGTATTAAATGTTATGTTGCCCGATTTATTTACATAGATAGCGGATGCACTCGATTGTGTCTGCAATTCATTTTTTTGGTAAAAATTCATCATAATTTTTTCTATTTAATTGTTTTTTTATGCTTCGGTCATTCCTAGTGGGATATGCTTCCATTCGTTGTGAGCATCTTTCATCTGCGCGCGGATGTACTGCTTAGACCGCTGAGGCTGATAGGCTTCCTCTATAATTCTGACCCCTTCGATGAAATCCTTCTGCCCATTTTCAAGGGCTATTTTTTTAAGTTGCATCACTCTGAGGCTTTAAGGTTTCCTTTATCGTCTTTGGCCAGGAGTCGAAGGACGGCATCGACGAGTTCTTTGGTCTGATTGTCTTTGACCAGCGAGGAGATATATTGCTTGACGATGGCTACGCCCTCAGCCACGGTGTCATCATAATTGTCAAGCATATTATAGCCCAGCGTGATGCGAAAATTACCACACACGGAAGTAAAGGTATGGCTGTCGTTGTCAGACGTTTTTGGGTAGAGTTCCTTTTTCAAGTCAAAAATGACTTCAAAATTGTCATAGACGGCTTGTTTGTTGGCGGATAGATTTTGGCTTAGGGTGAGCAATTGCTCGATAGTCTCTTTGACGGTGGCAGAGACCAGCCCTTTGTATTCCTTTATTTTTTGTTGCTGTTTTTTGAGTTGTTCTTTTTCTTGCTCTTGGGCTTGGGCAAGAAGTTCTTGGCGCTGTTCGGGCGACAAATCGGATAAGCTGATCGTTGTTGTTTTCATAATTATTTTATTTTGTTGGTTTTATGTTGTTTTTCATTTTGTTCTTTATCGCCATAAATTGGGTGATTATCTTTTTCAATTCAGTGGCATTCATATCATTGAGTGGCTTTTTGACCGCTCCTCTATCTCTGATGAAGGCTTGGATCTTGGCTTCATTGAGCAATCTATCCTCACGCGTATAGCCATATATATAACCTATCTCCCGAGCTATCGAAAATATGACACGTCTTAGACGTTGATGTTCGTCTTTGTTATAATCGTTGTAAAGGGTTAGTTTGTAACTTTTGATAAGGGCGTTGCATAAGCCATGATATTCCTCCACCGTGAGAGTGGTAAGCCTGTCTTTGGCACCGTTGGTGTAGTGGTTAATAAGGTCTCTTCGGTCGAGTTTTTGACCTATTTTCTCAGATATCATTTTTTCTAGACCAAAATATTTTCGGTAATTCATAATTTTTTTATCCAAAAAGAATTAAATTTTTCAGAAGTCGTATGTCCTGCACGACGCTTACGTCCCTACCACCTATCTCTGTGCGCACCTTGGGGGAGGCTTCCCATATTTTATTTATTTTTAGAGGGTCTGTGATTCCGTTGGCTTTACAAATGAGCGACACGTCTTGCCTGTTAGCTCCTGTGGTCTTGATATATCGCCTCCCGAAGCGACTGTCTATCTCATCGTAGCCTTTACGGGCGTATCTGACGCCACTTTTGATCTCTTTTTGAAGGTTTTCTGTACCAGTGATCACTGCGGAAAGAATACCCTCACATTCGTTATATAGAGGAATAAGGGTGCGCAGGGCTGTAGGTCTGAGCTTGTCGGCTTCGTCGATGATAAGCTGAGGTTTGAGCCTTCTTCTTTCCTTAAAAAAGTTACATATTTTGTTTATTTTAGCGTCCATCGTTACGTAACCTTTGGGGAGTTCTAGTCCCAGCACACGCACCACTTCGTCTAAGAACATGCGCCCTGTCCATTCCCTGGCCCTAACCACATAAACGCTCTCATTAACAATCTCATAAGTCGTAATACTGGCGGTCTTACCTCCTCCTGCCTTATCTGACACTCCCACAAAGGCACTGTTATGCCGAGACAGGTCATACACGGCATGGAGTCGCTTAATGTCTGTAGTGGCGGTAGATACCTGCCATACATCATTTTTTATATTAAGACCGATGATGAGTTTATTTTCGAGTTCTTCGACACCCGCTCCATACTTGCCGCTCATATATAAACTTAATGACGTTGGGCTGATTTTACATTTAGTAGCCACAGCCGACTGACTGCCCAGTCTTAAAATGTCGCTCTTTATTTTTTGTATTATATTTGTGTTCATATTTTTTAACTTTTTCATTATTAATTAGTCTATACCCCACAGTTCTTTTAAGGGGTTGATATTATTTTTGGGTATGATAATCTCATCGTCGGGGTGATGCTTGGGCAGCTTCGATAGGCTCTCTTGGAGTTCCGCTCGCATACTATCCTCGGCGCGCTGTTGCGCTGGCTTGGGTAATAGAGGCGATATCAATACCCCCTCATCATCACCTATCATCGCTTCGGCCTTATCGTCTATGTACTGCTTCTCTATCTCTATGGCCTTTTGGAATCGTATCAGGCGTGAGCGTTCTGATTTGAGCCTTCCTCTCTGTGCACCCTTACCATATATCATGATCGATTCCACTTCTGTGGCTTCGCCTATATATTCATTGTCAAGTGAGAATAGCTGTACCGATCGGGTGTCGTTATAATCATAACACATACGCACTTTACGGTGATTTTTCGTCAATTCTAAACACGCTGTTTCGTCCACGAGCCTATATCTCATCTCAACCCCATTGATTGTGGTGTCTATATGCCCTGCCGCACCGATGTTTATAGTTTTACGCTCTGCCAGTATCAACTGAATATGCCATCTATCAGCCTTGATGACGTTATCACATTCGCTCTCGGCGTGTAATTGTGCAGGATTTTGTTCTATTTTCTTTTTAGAATAGGCAATTAATGGGGTCGTATTATAAGCCTCTATAACTCTATCCATCTCATCGCAGGCCGCATGATATGACCACGCCAACTCTTTGGCAGTTTTTATGATTTTAGAGGCATATTCTAAGGGACGGTGGGCTGATGTACGACGACTTTGTACACCCTCGCCGTAGTAGAACGGCGATTCGGACATAAATACCGACTGTAAAGACCCAAAGGATCGCTCGATTTGTGCCTTTCCTGTGGCAAAGCTGGTAATGGTGCGCCTGACACCGATAGCGTCAAGGCCTTGCTCTATCTGTTGCCACTTGTCTGTCTTGTGGCCAGGAAACTTATCACTCACCAACTCGTAGGGGAGGTAGCCTGTACGCATACAAGCCATATAGAGCGCATTGACATACATCATATGGTTTTCGACATAACCATAACTCCAGCCCAGCCACTGCCCACTATATACATCCATGACAGCTACTATATAAAGGTGCTTTTGGGTCTTTTTGCCTGTTTTTTCGTCTATGACGCTATGGCTATACATATTCACGCGGGTGCCGTCCATTTGCCAACAATCCCCCGCAAATAGTGGCGGTGCTAGCTTCACCGTCCCATTCGTATACCTTCTATAACGTCCCTTAACCCCATATCTGCCCAGTTCGGTCAGTTGTTGTACCGCTTTGGTATTCATAAAAGTCTCTATTGTTCGCTCGGCAGGCACTTTCCACCCCTGGAGAGTGGAATAACTCTGTATTTTTCGGACGATAGAGGCATCGCTCCAGTTCTGACCCAGACCACGCAGGTAGGTGATGAGGGTTTTATGATCATCCGTAAGGAGAATCGCATTTTTATTGCCTCGGTTTTTGTGAATAAACCACTCATAACGCGCCTCTTGGGTGGCTTCTTGCCAGCCTTTCAGCTTGTTTCTAAGAGCTGTCGTGCTACTGACTTTATATATATTATAAGTAAGTGATAATACCACTTCATAAAACTCAGAGATTTGATACAATCCTATCAACTCCCATCGCTTTTGGTCGGTATCGGTATAGTCAGCTATCAAAGAGGCCCATATATATCGCTCTGTCAAGCGTTCGCAGGCGTTATAGTGCCCATTATCGAGATACCAAAGCCTGGCAGACCTCCGAACCCCATCATAGTGATGCGCATACGCTTCTTTAAGCTTCTGACGAGCCACCTGATAACGCTCTTCTTTGCTTTGCTTGATTTGACCCTGTGCGACCAATACCGCCTTGTCTCCCAATGTATTTTGATGCTTTTTAGGTAAAAAATCATAATCGTAATAAAACCTACCCTCTATCTTGCGCCAACGCCACGTCTTGCCGTGAGATTTGTAATAGGGTCTTGCACGCACCCTCAAATAGGTGTCACTCACCCCACAGGTCTCCGTGAGATATTCCTGCAAGATCCATACGGTAGTATGTGTGTTATAGGTCTTGATGATTATGGGCTGGCGCATGGATAGTTATCTTAATAGAACTTTTCGATTTTAAAACCCTGAAAATCTGTAATCCTAGCAGGCACATCGTCTAAGCCTTCATAGGTGTAATTATCCTCCACAAAGACCAAATCATTGACCACCGATATATAATTGGGGCCTAGTTTGACCGTGCGTTGCATATTCATAATTTCACCGGTACACCAATAGCCACCGTCATTCTCACACTGGTCCTCAAACCATATCCTGACAATGTCGCCTTGCTTTAGCTTTATGGGGTCTGCTACCGACTCACTCGCCTTTTTTGGGGCTACTTTGTAAACTTGATTGTTTGTTTCTATTGTTTCCATTTTTTATTTTTGTATTTATTTTTTCTTCATTTAGTATCGATCATTGCAGCACCCCTAACATCTTTACTCCATTACAACTGATGGGTAATTATTTTATGTGTACCTGTGTAATTTCTATTTTTATCTTTGAGGTAGATGACTTGCTTTTTTCGACCTCTTGTGTGTTTTTTGTTGTTACTCATATTTTCCATTTTAAAAGAATTGGATTTCCAAGGAAGAAATATTAAAAGTTTAAAAAATCTCTGCCTTAATTTTTTCAGTTTTGATAGTATCACTTATATTCTTTATAGATTTGTTGTTACTCATGTTAATTCGTTAATAATGGCTTTAACGGCCTTATTACTGATTCTATCCGTTTGTGATTGTCGTTCTTTGTTGAGTTTCTCAAGGGTCGCCTCTATACGGGGGTCGCTATTGTTACCGCGGAGGTAGTCCCGCACCTTCTGGTAGGTGCAACCAAGCTGTTTAGCAACCTTTATCATATCACCTCGCCATAAAAAAGGATAATCCCTGTTTGTGGTGTTTCGTGGTATTTTATTAATTTTGCTCATTGTCTAAATGTTTAACGAT